>NC_067440.1:0-88562 GCF_009764475.1 Pristis pectinata | reverse complement strand
ACAGCAGGAAGGGAGTTTAGGGATGAGAATGGAGGCAGTAATGGATACCATTAATTTCAGATTATAGGTTCAATTTGATGGGCTCTGGAATTGCTGAGTTAACAAGTCTCTTGTAACTCTGCTGCCCATCTCCCATTTCACACTAACATTGATTCTGCTTATTGATGCATCCCCATGTTCAATGGCCAACATTCAGTCCCAGTCAAGCAATAACTCAAGGTGGTGAATCTCAGAATTCTTTACTCTGGAGACGATCATTGGAGATTTTAAAACTTGAAATACTGGAGATTGAGGCTGTGAGTAACTGGCAGGGAAGAGTTGAGTAGTAGGATATGGGTGAAGACTTGAGGGGCCAGGTTACTTGCCCCTGCTCCTAGTTCCTTGCGTGATTTTGTGTAAAATCCCTTCCCTTTCTCACTTAAGATTCTTCTGCCCCTCTCCAGCTCTGTAACCTCCAACCTTACAGCTCCATTTCTCTAAATATCACCTCGTGACCACTCAAGCCTTGGTAGACAGATGAAGATCTGGAGCTTTGGAAGTCCCTCCAAGTACCTCTCACCTCCTCTCCAGCTTCACAATGTTCCCTAAAACCTACCTCTTAAGCTTGTTGTTAATTTGGCCCAATATTTATTTACAAGTTTCAGTGCAATAGCATCACTACAATGATCTTGGAAACAAGGTCAAGGATTGAACACCAGAGGGTCATAAGATTGATAAGTTGTGAGTTATTAGCCTATTCCAGGAGGGAAGTCAGGGTTGGGGAGTGTGGGGGGAGTCAGTACCACACATATTTGTTGGGGGGAGGAGGTGGGGAGGGAGGCAGTCTACAGCAAGCATAGCACTTACCTTATCAGGGTACCTGTCCTACCTGCATATTGTTAAACTGGTGACAGTGGATTTAGGGACAAAGTAAACTAATTTCATGAAAATGACCCAGAAATATTTACTGGAACCCATTATAACTGGAGTACATATTCCCCATCATATAGCAGAGAGTCAATAACAGCACTGTCAAATTCCTAGGCCAATGTGTCTCTTCCATCCCCTCCACCCACTGAGGGATTGCAGGGTAAATATTTACCACCAGGGAGAGCTGCCTGATTTTAGTCAAAAATAGAACCCAGTCTTTTCTTACAACTCAGTAAGGCAGAGTACAAGTTTAATTGTCTATCCAAATAGCATCTCCAACTGCACAGCACTCCCTGTGCATTGTGGAGGAACAGTGATCAACACTAGAATGGCACTTGCATCCATTATCCTTGACTCAACACCCCGCTGAACTGTCACTGAAACAAACTGTTACTGCAATTCATCTAACCCACAGAATTCTGTGACCTTCTACACCACACAATGATTCATGTTACATGTACTCTGAACATTGATGTGATGAAATTGTAAAGCTGCATAGAGAAACAGGAGAAAAATCAAAATAAGCTAATTACATTTTTATAGCAACTTGAATATCAGGCTGTCCCCAGATGTTCCACAGGAGCCTTTTCAGACAAAATTTGTCATCCACCCTGAGAAAGAAGCTTCAACAGATTTTGGAGCTGTCGGCATCATTAAATACTAGAGGACACGGTTTAAGGCAAGAGGGGGAAGTTTAAAGAGGGCGTGCCCCCCACACACGTGGTAGGTACCTGGAACACTGCTGGGGTGGTGGTAGATGTTCAAGAGGCATTCAGACAGACATGTGAACAGGAAAGGGATACAGACCATGAACTCATACTCAGAGTCATACAACATAGCCCCTCAGCCCAACTCATTCCTGCTGACAAAGTTGCCCACCTGAGCTAGTCCCATATCCCTCCAAACCTTTGCCACCCATGTACGTCTAAATATCTTTTAAACATTGTAATATATGCAATCACAAGGAAGGCACACCAGCCTCTAATAGGTTATAGAGGTTCAGCGTCTACAGTGTTCTATGTGTTATACGGCATGCAAATAGGCCTTTTGGCCCAACGGGTCCATGCTGACCGAAATGTCTCATCCAAGCTAGTTGCATTTCCCAGCATTTGGCCAATAACCTTCTACGCCTATTGAATCCATGTACCTGTCCAAAAGCCTTTTAAAAGTTACTGCACCTGCCTCAACCATTTCCTCTGGCAGCTTATTCCACATACATACTATGTTTTTGTCACTGAACACTAACAAACGTCTACAGATGTACTGTTGAAAGTATCTTCACTTGTTGCATCATGGTCTGGTACAGCAATTCAAATGTGCAGGAAAACAAGCAGACAGAGAGTAGTAGATCATTTCAAAGTCCCCTCCAATAGCTTTCCCACCACTGGCCTGCAGTTCCCTGGCTTGTCTTTACAGCTCTTCCTAAAATCACAGCATTAGCCACCCTCCAGTCTTCATGTCCAACCGTGATACAAATAGACATTTAAAAGATTATCAGGCAGCGAGTAGATAATTTCCTCTCCTTCCCCACAGGGAGAAATGTCAAATGCCCAAGGGCATAACTTTGAGCCAGGTGAACGATTACTGGGTCCAGTTGTACTACACAATCTGTACAAGCAGAGTACTTTGGGGCAATTTCTCTATCCTTGTTTCAATCCCCAAGTGGCCTGATTTTATAATCAATGAGAAACAAAACTGAAGCCCACTTCAAGTGGCATCCACGTCACTATTCTACATTCTCTGCTTTTTTTTGGGGGGGGGGGGGGGGGGGGGGGGGGAGGAGTCCATTCCTTTTTCTTCCACATATTGCTTGGATCCTGCTGCCAACCATGCCAAAAAATGTCACAAAATGCTGTTTTATTAAAATACTACTCAGATCCAATCATTGATCGGTATTCCTTCTGCTCATATTTCCACTGGCCTATATCCTGCTGCATCCTTGGACAAGCTCCTTCCCCATACACAAATTCAATTTTGGCATCTTCTCCGAACTTTATTAGACCACCTACATTTTTTCCACCCTGCCTCACCCAGACTAACTCCTCACCCCTTTTTGATGTTAATAGTTGAAATGGTGACAGGGCCACCATTCCAGGAGGGACTGTAGCTGCTACAGCTGTAACAACAGGAGGGCCCCGCCACTGGAGAGGATAGAGAGACCATCAGGGGTTAAAAGACACTGCAGCAAAAGCACTAACACTGCAATGAAATAACAGGGGAGATGGATTGGGGTGGGGAAGGAGAGGAAGCTCAGGATGGTGGCTGTTGTTTTATAGCTTCAGCCCTTTGACCGGGGGAACCCAGGTCAACTGGGGGTTGCTGAGGCCTTACAGTCCAGAGATACAAGCAAAGCTTTCTTCACCTAGACATCCCTAGCTGACCTGGGCCAGGCAATTGGGCTGAAGAGGGAATTTGCTGTGTTAAACTTAGTCCTTGCCAGTTTGCAATCCCACCCCCAGTAATCCTCCAGCCTCTTCACCGTCTAGTCTTCTGCCACAGATACCAACCTATGGTGAACATGGAGCATCGTTCTCTCCAAAAACTTCCTCTCCCACCAGCAAGGTAGATGGAAGGATTGTAGCCTCTCTCCACCATCTCTCAGCTCCAGAGTCCCAACCATATTGACTGCAATGGCCATTTCTGTTCTCAAGACGCCACCCCAATAGAACTCAGGACCTTGCTGTCCACAAGAATTGCAGATTTTACACAAGGGCAGGGGGTGACGGGGATAGTGTGGAGGAACAGGGCACATGGCTTCTTTCCAGCTTCCAGCCCACCTTGCAAAGAGATCTAGGGACCCCTGTTAAGGGCAAAGGGAGATCAATGAATGAAACGACAAGTGCTCCACTCAGGGTGAGGTGATTGGCTGTACAACAACACGTGTAACAGCAATTGTGATGGGATCCTTCAATTACAGGTCTCAGGAACAACAATTCAGATAGGGGAGTCACTTTGGAACATTTTCTGTCCTTATTCCAACCCCCAGCCCAATTTTACCCTCAATAATTAAGCATCAATAGAGTCATCAGGTGGCATCCACCCCAATATCCCATGTTCTCTGCTTCTTTTGGAAGCCAGTTCCTTTTTCCTGCACATCACATGGATACTGCCAACCATGCCAAGAAATGTTACCAAGCACAAATATTACAACACAATTCACTTCCAATTCTTTTATTGAAGAAAATCTTATGATAAGCAACAGAAAATGAAGTTTGCTCTATTAAAGTCAACACTACTCCATTCCTCTGCTGTTGGGGAACCCTGCTAAGAGCAAAAATTAGAATCTTCGGTCATCCTTGACACCATAAATGATCACAGTTCAAAGGGAATATCTGCTCAGTTAATCTAAGAAATAACTACTAGAGAAAGCAAAGCAGTGTTCTCACATACCTTCTGCCCCAAGGGTGAAAGACAACATCAAATGTAAGAAAAGCTTGTGTCTGCACTGCTCAGTCCCAGCCCACAGCATTTCACTCAGGCACTGCAATACGTCCCTCTTTCATACACATGAGCCAATAATTCCCTGTCACATTACTACAGCAACTGATTCCTATCAAGCTGTCTGCCACACCAGTGACATAGAACAGTACAGCACGGGAGTAAGTCCTTCAGCCCACAATGCTGTGCTGAACTAATTAAGTGCCTAACTAAACGAATCCCTTCTGCCTACACAATGTCCATATCCCTCCATTCTCTGCACATCCACATGCCCAGCTAAGATCCTCTTAAGCACCTGTCTATTTGCCTCCGGTACCACACCTGGCAGCACATTCCAAGCATCTACCACTAAAAACTTGTCCCACACATCTTCTTTAAACTTAAACCCCCCCCCCCCCCCACCGTGACCGACCTTAAATGCATACCCTATGCCCTCAGTATTAGACAGTTCAGTGATGGGAAAAAGATTGACTGTCTACCCTATCAATACCTCAATTTTATGAACCTCAGCCACTCCAAAGAAAACAACCCAAGTTAGTCCAACCTCTCCTTATAGTACATGCCCTCTATTCAAGGCAGCATCCTTGTAAACCTCTTCTGCACCTTGTCCAAAGCATCCACATCCTTTCTATAATGGGGAGACCCAAATGGAATGCTATACTCCAGAGTTTTATAAAGCTGCAAAATACCTTCTGGACTCAACTTAATAAAGGCAAGCATACCATGCAGGCTTCTGCAATGTTTGTTGCAGATGTCACGGAAGTTTTAATTGTCTAGGTAGAATGTACAAAATACTCCAAGTGTGGCCTAAACAATGTTTCCCACAGCTGTAAAAATGACATTCCATCTCTTATACTTAATACATTGGCCTATGAATGCAAGCATACCGACTGACTTCACTACCCTATCCACCTATACCACCATTTTCAGGAAGCTTTGGACTTAAGACCCCGAAGTCTCTGTACATCAGTGCTCCCAGCATCCATTTACTTCATGTGCCTCAATAAATTTTTAATTCAAAGTGCATGACCTCGCCCTTGCCTGGATTAAAATTCCATCTACCGTTGCTGTGCCCCACTTTCCACTGATCCATGTCTCTATTCTTGTCAACCTTCTTTGTTATCTGCAAATCACCTATTTTTGTGTCATCTGCAAACTTAATCAGACCACCTACATTCTCATTCAAGTAATTTATACATTATAAACAAAGGACCCATATCACAAATATCTGATCAAGAGGACAAATAAAACAGCACATTACAGATACATCTACAATACTAGGCCCAGTTTTATGATCACCTAACCCAGGGCCCTGTTTGGTCCCAGTACAGTTATATTGTAGTCAGTCATCCACAAGTCCTCGAAGTGTCAGTCATACAGTATAGAAACAAGCTCTTGCCCCAGTTTCTTTATGCCAACCATCCAGTAAACATGCTTATCCCTTTTACGAGCGATTAGTCTATAGCCTTCCCTTGGGGATATAAGTGATAATCTAGATACCCAAATGTTGAGCACCTACCTTCAGCACCCAGACCGTTCTAGATTTCAACTATTCTCTGGATGAAAACAATCTTCCTCATTTCCCCTCAAAGCTTTACCCCACACCTTAAACCTATGCCATGTTTTCAACACATGGAGGGGAAAGTTTCTACAAACACATCTGTGCCCCTCAGTTCCATTAGTCTTCTCCCCCACCCTCAGCTCCGAGAGAAACAAACCCAGCCCAAACCAGTCTTGTGATGTTATGCCAGTTTATATGGCATGTTCTCCTCCTGTGTATCATCCATATCCTTCCATCGCCTTCATATTCATGTGAAATATCTAAACTAGCTCCACCAAACTGCCTGCTTCCCCTACTACCCTGGTAACCCATTCCAGGCACCAGTCACTCTCTACATAGAAGACTTGCCCCTCACATTGCCTTTCAACTTCCCCCCACTAATGTTAAAAGCATGTCCTCTGGTGTTTGACATTGCTACCCTAGGGAAATGATTCTGACCGTCCACCCTATCTATGCCTCTTAATTTTAAAAGCCACTATCAGGTCTCCCCTCAGCCTCCACTGCTCTAGGGAGAGCAACCCAAGTTTGTCCAAACTTTCAGAACTGAAATGCTCCATTCCAGGCAACGTGCTGCTATCTCCTCTGCGTCATCTCCAGTGCCATCACTTCCTTCCTATGTGGCAACCAGGGAGACCTACTACATTTCACTGCCCACCACATGGAGGTCCAACGACAACTCCCACAAAGACAAGAGGCTCAAAGATCAAATGGATCTACGAGGCCCTGGAGGGATCAAAGTGGACTACAGCAATAGTCACAACCCATCCAGCACACCTTGCCTTCTCACTGATCAGACCCCCATCTAACATGTTTTCATGGGAACTATATCTGCATGAAATCTGGGGAACATGAACACAATGAGGGGAATTCATTGGTGTTTGTAATCACCATCCTTTGGAACTCAAGGTAACAAACAGAATCAGTCCTAGGATTGTAGAGCACAGAATCAGTCATTTGGCCCACCACGTCCATGCAGAACCTTTTGTCCATCTACACTAAGCCCATTTGCCCACACTAGCTCTGTATCCTTGTGTGCCTTGCCTATTTAAATGCCTCTTAAATGAAGAGATTGTATCCAACTCCACATCTGTCAGCAAGTTCCAAGTATCAACCAGTGGGCAAAAAATCTTCTTCCCCCCCCCCCCCCCCCCCCCCCCCCCCCCCCACCCCCCACAAATCTCCTTCCTCTCACCTTAAACCCATGCCCTTTTCATAACACTGCCATGGGAAAAGATTCTGACCATCTACGCTACCTGCACCCAATGATATAATGCACCTCAATCAAGTCACCCCTCGGCCTCCTTCAGTTCATAGAAATAGGCTAGAGGATTGAGTAAATGGGTGGTTGATAGTTGGACTCGGTCAACAAAAACGACAAATATGACTTTGAAAACAAGCACAGCCTATCCAATCTCCCCCCATAACTGAAGTCCTCTAAACCAGGAAACATCCTGGTGAGTCTCCTTCACTACAATCACATCGTTCCTATAGTATGATGACCAGACCTACACACAATACTCCAAGTGCAGTCTAAACAGTGTTTGGAAAACTTACAACATAATGTCCCATCTTCTCTATTTAAGCTCTGACCCATGACGGCAAGAATGCTACATGCCTTCTTCACACCCTCTTGACCATGTTGCCATTTTCAGGGAACAATGGAGTCAGTCATCGAGTGAGAAAACTGCACAGAACGGGCCCTGCAGATCAACCTGTTCATAGTGCCCACCAAGCTACTCCCATTTGCCAGTGTTTGGCCCATATCCTTCTAAACACCTATCTGCGTTCTTATCCAACTATTTCAATTATTATTGAATCTGCCTCAACCCCTTTCTCTGACGGCATATTCCATACATGCACCACCCTCTGTGAACTTACGCCTCATATCCCTTTTAAATCTTTCACCCATCACCTATGCCTTCTAGTTTTTAAGTTCTCCTTCCCTGGCATTTACCCAATCTATGCCCCTCATGATTTTATACATCTCTACAAGGTCACCCCACAATCTCCTACATTCCAAGGGATAAAGTCAGAGCCTGCCCAATCTCTCCCTCCAACTCAGGCCCTCGACTCCGGGCAACATCTTCTTATCTTCTCTGCACTTATCTGTTTAATGATGTCTTTCCCATAACAAGACAGCCAAAACGGTACACAATATTTCAAGGGTGGTCTCACCAACATCTTGTACAACTGCAACACCCAAACTGAAAGCCATTTGCCATTCCTCAGCCCACTTACCTGGCTGATCAAGATCCCCTGTAATCTTGGACTACGTCCTTCACTGTCTAGGATACCACCTATTTTATTGTCACCTGCAAACTTACTAACTATGCCTTGTACATTCACACCCAAATCATTTATATAAATAACAAAGATCCTAGCATCAATCACAGGCCTCCCGTCCAAGAAATGTCCTGCGGCCATCGCTCTCTGCTTCCTCCCATCGAGCCGATTGTGAATCCAATCCGCTGCCTCTTCCTAGATCCTATGTCATCTGACCTTGCAAACAAGCCTGTCATGTCGGGTTTTGTCAAAGGCCTTGCTAAAGTCCATATAGACAACATCCACTGTCAGACTCGATGACCCTAACTCTGTAGTTTCCTGGCTTGTCTTTGCTGCCCTTCTTAAATAACAGTACAACATTAACCTCCCTCCAGTCTTCCAGAACTTCATTTGTGACTAAACATGAAGCAAATATCTCTACAAGGACCTTTGCAATTTCTTCCTTCCCATTAGGTCCCAGGATGCACTCAGTCCCTAATGTGCTTTAAAGCTGCCAATACCTCCTCCCTGGTAATTTGTATTTGGTCCAAGACACTACCCATTTCTTAGCATCCATCATTTTCTCCACAGTAAAAACGGAGGAGAGATTGCCGTTAAAAATATCACCCATCTCCTGTGGATTCACACACAGACTGCCATGATGATCTTTAAGGGGACATATTCTCTCCCTTGCCACCATATTACTCTTAATATACCTACAGAATCTCTTGAAATTTTCCCTTAACACTGCCTGCCAGATCCATCTCACTTTTATTGCCCTACCAATTGTACTCCCATACTTCTTATAGGAAAAGGGGTTCATTTGTTCCCAGTTGCCTAAACCAAATGTATGCCTCCATTTTCCTCACTAGAGTCTAAATACGTCTTGTCAACTAGGGTTTCTCAAACTTGCCAGCCTTATCCTTCACCCTAGCAGGAACATGCTGTCCCTGGACCCTTGATATCACACATTTCAAATCCTCCCACTTGCCAGTCATCCCTTTACCAGCAAACAGTATCACCCGATTGACCTCTGCAAGATTCTTCCTGAACCTCCAGCACTTGTGAATCCATCCTAGTTTTCTCCATAGCTATTTTAAAATTAATAAAATGTTGCCCTACCTTGTTCCGAGAGGTCCTGTATTGCACCCTCTATAAATTGGTTCAGGAAAACTTTCTTGGGCACATTTAAAAAACTCAATCCCTTTGCATTATGGGCGGACCAGTTAACGTTAGGGAGGTTAAAATCTCCTACTAATACTACGGTATTGTTCTTACAGTTACCTGCAATCTCCATACATCTGCTCCTCTAATTCCCACTGACTACTGGGGGACGTCTATAATAGTCTTAGAGTGACAACTCCCTTCTTGTTTCTAAGGTCTACCCATATGGTCTCACTGGCTGATCCTCAGAAATATCCTCCAAGCACTGTTATGTCCCCCCTCAACAAAAAGGCAACTCCTCTTCCTCATACCGCTCACACCTGGAGCATCTGTATCCTAGAACATTGAGCTGTCAGTCCTGCCCTTCTCTCAGCCATGTATCTGTTATGGCTATGATATCCCAGTCCCCAGAGCCAATCCAACCCTGGACCCCTTGTTCTCTGTTCACTAACATTCTTTAGTGCCCTACCATTTACTGTACATATCCTACCCCTCTGACTTCTCAGAATACATCACCGTAAAGAGACCATCGACTTTCTTGACACCACCATATTTAAATTGGTGTAGGAAAACACCAATCAAAATCTCCCTCAAAAGTTGACTCCTGCCCACATGCACATTCCTGCACAAACTAACATCCTCCCACCAAACACATTTCTGAGCACTAAAGCAGCGACGCACACCTGAGAGATTCAGTCACGTAGCACAGAAACAGGCCGTACTGACCATCAAGGTTCCATCTGCACTAATTCCATTTTACTTAGTCCACACTTGTATCAACTGCCGTCAGCTTTAAATCATCTGCACACCAGGAGCACTTTACTATGGCCAATTAACACACTGACCAGAATATCTTTGGACGCAGGAGGAGACTGGAGCACCCAAGAAAACTCTTGCAATAACAAAAGCCTCCAAAGTCCACAAAGGAAGCACCAGTGGTCAGGATTGAACTGAGGCAGCAGCTCTACTAGCTGCACCACCCAAAGCAAGTCCCAGCTGACACCACCACTGCAAATGCAGTGATCGAAGGATTTCAAGCATGCGACAACAACCCCTTTACGCTCAAACGGATTGCACTAGAGGATAGTGTAGACACAGCAAATCAATGTATTGAAGTTAAGCATCCCGAGTGAAAGGGGATGATTGAAACACAAGGTCTTGTCAGGTTCTGCTTCTTAAACCTGGTTCTGCACGGGCAGTATGATGAACTTTGCCCTCACTAGGAGTTTTGGACCTACATACACCATATTGACAGGATCCTCCTGTTCCTCACCTACCCACAGTAGTTCCCCTGAAGCCTGGAACAGCTAGGAGCTCCTGCTGTAGAGGACAGCATCAATTCACTATTCTGTGCTGTAAAATCTTTAATCGGCATCCCTCCCACACACTCATAGTCAGTTAGGCTACTTGTGTGTCCCCATTTTCATCCAAAGGCTGATATGACATTAGACATTGCACAATTACAAAGGCTAGGGGGTCCTGCATTAGCATCATAGAGCTTAAAAGCCCACCGTATCCATGACATCCGCCAAGTTCCATCTATACTAATCGCATTTACCAGCAAGCAGGCAGATCCCACCATGCCTTAGTGATTCAAGTTTTCACCCAGACAATACTCAACTCCACCAGCTTCTCAGGAAGGGCACCATAGATTGTAACCATCCTCCGGGTGAAATGAAACTCTCAGATTCCCTTTAAAGTCCTTACTTCTCACCTTAAACATACACCCTCTGGTCTTCAATTCTTCTGCCACAAGGAAGAGGTTGTCTTGCTTCTTGTCTGCTTCGGTTGCATTCACCCCCTCCTATCCAGGATTTCTGACCAAATCAGATGGCCCTTTCTAATGCTGTGTGACTGGTTCTTGGTGTAAACCATCTGGGTAACTTCCCCCACTCGCTTCTTAATGTGCTGGACTACCTGCAGTTCAGAGACTCCAAGTCAAAGCTCCTCGGTCTGCAACTGTTTATTCTGGAATGCATTTGCCTTCAATCACACTGGTATCCAGGAACCACCATGTGCTACAACAGGGATATGTCCTGTCATCTTTAACTAATTTATTTCATGCAATTAGCTCCTTTTATATGAATAGAAGAAAAAACCTACAGCACTATACAGGCCCTTCAGCCCACAAAGCTGTGCCAAACATGTCCCTACCTTAAATTACTAGGCTTACCCATAGCCCTCTATTTTTCTAAGCTCCATGTACCTATCCAAAAGTCTCTTCAAAGACCCTATCGTATCCGCCTCCACCACCGTTGCCGGCAGCCCATTCCACGCACTCACCACTCCGAGTAGAAAAACTTGCCCCTGACATCTCCTCTGTACCTACTCCCCAGCACCTTAAACCTGTCTTCTTGTGGCAACTACTTCAGCCCTGGGAAAAAGCCTCTGACTATCCACACGATCAATGCCTCTTATACACGTCTATCAAGTCACCTCTCATCCTCATTCACTCCAAGGAGAAAAGGCCAAGTTCACTCCAATTTTTTTCACATGCATTTTTATCAGTTTGCTCCCAGTTCTCCACCATTTTAAAAATTAGGGATGGAATAGGCTTTAAAAAGTCTCAGAGTAAACGTTCACCAAACAGGTGGCTTCTTTCCCCATCTGGGAACAGACTATTGAAAGCCGCACTTACCTTTACTGAGAACTTACGAAGTAGAAATATACTCACCAATCAGCTCCTTGATTTGGACCAACATCACACTCTCAATCTAATGGCAGTGTTATGTTGTTTCTAGCAATGTAACCATCTCACCTCCAAAGCCAAGCCTTTAAGTACCACACACCACCAGCTCTCCAGTGCAATGGTGTGTGTTGGAGGCCCTGCTTTTAAACACCTAAGCTGAATCACCTGACTTTCATTAATTGGTCTGACACTAAAGGGCTTCCCAATTACAATTACAGTGGAGGCTCCTCCCATCAAGGTTACTTGTTCATCACCTCAATTGAGACTATATTCTGGGCCCTCCAAAGCAGATACAACGGCAACGACCTAGAGGCATTTTGACAGAAACATGAACAGGCAGGATAACGAGAGATATTGACTACATGCAGGCAGATGGGATTAGTTTAAATTGGCATCATGATCGGCAAACACATTGTGGGCTGAAAGGCCTGATTCTGTGCTGTACTGTTCTAAATCGAGTAATCAGGTGTGGCCTCTTTTGGACTGAGAATATTTTTAAGGGCATTTTCCACTGACTATATTCCTCAATCTCCCTAAATTTGTGTGATGACTCTCGACATCCAGGATGAAAATTGTACCATTGTGCGGAATGATCAGTGATTTTGCATTCTCTACAAACTGACGTGTGATCTTGATGCAATGTGGGTGCTTTTGTGCTGGGGGTTTAGCAATAGAGTCATGGAGAGATTTTCCACAGAAACCGTTGGTCCAGCAGTCCCATACTGACCACCAAGCACCCATTGTAACACGAATCCTACCCAGACCCATTTTATTCCCCCCACGTTGCCGACAACTTCTCTGCAAATTCTACCCCTCACCCACACACGTGGCAATTTGCAGTACTAATTAACCCACCAACCTGCATATTTTTGGGATGTGGGAGGAAACCGAAGCACCCAAGGGACATCTACGCAGTCATGGGGAGAACGTGAAAATTCCACACAAACAGCACCGGAGGTCGGGATCGAACCCGTATCACCAGAGCTGTGAAGCAGTGGCTCTACTAGCTGCACCAGTGTACCATCCAAATGAGTCGATGTATTTGGCTTTCACATCTAACCCTATGGGTCTTCCTGCTGGTACATTACCTGCTACATGTTTGTGCTTTGGCCAGATTATAGAATTCCCTGGGGTGTAGTTTTTCCCTTTCCAAATATTTCAGTTATTTATGGTTCCTGTCATTTGTTCCAATATATCGTCAATTTGTTTTTGTGTTTCCCCATGGACTAATTTGGTATTGGCATTGGTTTATTATTGTCACTTGTAGCGAGGTACAGTGAAAAGCTTGTCTTACAAACCGATCGTACAGGTCAATTCATTACACAGTGCAGTTATATCGGGTTAGTACAGAGTGCATTGATGTAGTGCAGGTAAAAACAGTAACAGTAGAGTAAAGTGTCACAGCTACAGAGAAAGTGCAGTGCGATAAGGTGCAAGGTCACAACAAGGTAGGTCGTGAGGTCATAGTCCATCTCATTGTAGAAGGGAACCGTTCAATAGTCTTATCACAGTGGGGTAGAAGCTGTCCTTAAGCCTGGTGGTAAGTGCCCTCAGGTTCCTGCATCTTCTACCTGATGGGAGAGGAGAGAAGAGAGAATATCCAGGGTGGGTGGGGGCTTTGATTATGCCGGCTGCTTCGCCAAGTCAACGACAGGTAAAGACAGAGTCCAAGGAGGGGAGGCTGGTGTCCGAGATGGGCTGGGCTGTGTCCACGACTCTCTGCAGTTTCTCGCGGTCCTGGGCAGAGCAGTTGCCGTACCAAGCCGTGATACGTCCAGATGGGATGCTTTCTATGGTGCATCGGTAAAAGTTGGTGAGAGTCAAAGGGGACAAACCGAATTTCTTTAGACTCCTGAGGAAGTAGAGGCGTTGATGAGCTTTCTTGGTCGTGGCATCCACGTGATTTGACCAGGATAGGCTGTTGGTGATGTTCACTCCCAAGAACTTGAAGCTCTCAACCCTCTGGACCTCAGCACCGTTGATGTAGACGGGTGCATGTACACCGCCCCCTTTTCTGAAGTCAATGACCAGCTCTTTTGTTTTGTGTCATTTGACTTTCTTTACACCTTAAGTTTTGTTCCCTCTCTGCAATGATGATCTCCTGGTTTTATGACGATGACAAAAGTTTCGGGCCAACATGTTGCTATAAATGTGAAAGCCAAATTCAGGGACCCTGGATATCGAGGGATGTCAAGGAAAAGGAAGTAGATGGTAGGTATAGAGAGCTAAAGATGGGGGAGTATAAAAAGTGTAGGGTGGCATTTAAAAAGGATGTTAGGAAGCCAAAGAAGGGTCACAAAATATTACCGGCAGACAGGATCAAGTTAAATATGAAGCAATTTTCCAAGTATGTTAAGGACAAAAGAATACTCAGGGAAAGAGTAGTGCCCATTCGGGACAACAGAGGCAATCTGTGCATGGAGCCAAAAAGTATCTGAGTTCAGAGATAGCCAGAGCTTCGTCAAGGGTGGATCACGTCAGAGCAATCTGACTGAATTTTTTGATGAGTTAAAGTGTATCGATGAGAGCAGTGCAGTAGATGTGACATACATGGACTTCAGTAAGGCCTGTGACGAGGTGCCACATGGGAGACAGCTCCAAAAGATTAGGGCCCATGGGATCCGGGGCAAATTATCAAACTGGATTCAAAATTGGCTTGGTGATAGGAGACAGATGGGGAAGAGTGGAGGGTTGCTTTTGAGATTGGAAGCCCATGACCAGAAGTGGACCACAGGGATTGATGCTGGAAAGTTTACTCCTTGTTATCTACATCAACAAATTAGATATGAATATAGGGGGTATGATTAGTAAATTTGCAGATGGCATGATAGTTGGTGGTGTTGTTGATAGTGTGGAGGTTGGCCTTAGACATTATCGACCAGTAAGGACAGGGCAATGGTACATGGAATTTAACCCTGGTATATGTGAGGTGGTGAAGTAAGGAAGGTCTGTCAAGTATGGGACATACACCATGAAGAGCCCTAGGGAGAGTTGAGGAACAAAAGTATCTTTTTGTACATGTCCAAAGATCCCTGAAGGTGGCAGCATAGGTAGATGGGGTGGTGAAGAATGGTGCTTGCCTTTATTAACCAGTGTATTGAATGTAAGAGCAGAGAGATCTTCAGAAAACATTGGTTAGGCCACAGCTGTAGTTCTGTATGCAATTCTGGTTGTCACACCAAAGGAAAGATGTGATTGCACTGCAGACTGTTCAGAGGATGTTCACCAAGACGTTATCTCGGATGAAATGTTTCATTGATGAGACGTCACTCAAGGACAGCTTCTATCCTGCCGTTATAAGACTATTGAACGGTCCCCGAGTAGGATGAGACAGACTCTTGACCTCACAATCTATCTTGTTATGGCCTTGCACCTATTGTCTGCCTGCACTGCACTTTCTGACTGTAACACTTTATTCTGCATCCTGCTATTATATTTCCTTGCACTATCTCAATCCACTGTTGTAATGAAATGATCTGTGTGGACGGCATGCAAGACAAAGTTTTTCACTGTACATCAGTACATGTGACAATAAACCAATTTACAATTTACCAACTTAGCATAGATAGGGGAGATAGAAATAATCCTTTCCCCATGGCACATGTGTAAGACCAGAGGCGAAAGGTATAAGGTGTGATGGGACAAGTTCAGAGGGGATCAGAGGAGGAACATCTTCACTCAGAGAGTTGTTGCAATCTAGAGCACACTGCCTGAGAAGTAGAAGCAGGTACTCTCACAACATTTAAGAAGCATCTGGATGGTCACTTGAATGGCCAAGACATATCAGGCTATGGGCCAAGTGGGAAATGGGATTATTGTAGATAGGTACTTGATGGTCGGCATGGATAGTGGGCAAAGGGCCTCTTTCTGTGCTGTGTGACTCTCTGACTCTATGGCATTCACCAATCAGTTTGAACCAAGTGTAATCCCTAGAAAATAAAGAGAAGAACTCAAGGAATTATAAAGTGACCAGGATTTGTTATTTATTCCTTAAATACTTCCCACTGTGCAGATGTAGAGTTACTTGTAAGTAGATACTCCCAGTCTACGTTTGCCAGGTCCGATCTTATTTTAATGAAATCAGCCCTCCCTCCTTTTTTTCACTCTTAACATGCTCTAGAATATCACCGTCCCAACATCTCCACCTACGTTGTCTTTCTGCTTAGTGAATACAGATGAAAAGTATTCATTTAGGACCACACCCTCACCTTCTGGCTCCATGCATAGATTGCCACTTTGGTTTCCAATGGGCCCCATTCTGTCCCTGGTTAACATTTCACTCTCAGTTATACTTATAAAAGCTTGGGATTTTCTTATTTATCTGTGACATTTCATGGCCCCTCTTTGCCTTCCCAATCTCTGCTTTATGGACCCCCCTAGACTCTCCACGCTCCTGAAGCGCCTTCCCTGTGTTCATCCACCTGATGATTCCCTTCCTCTTTATCAAACCCTGAATAACCCTTGTCATCCAAGGTTTCTGGGACTTGCTGTCCTTACCCATCCCCCTTATGTGAACACTCACTATTTCACCTGCCAAATGTAGATTTACCTACACTAGCAGCTCCAGGTCTATGTTCACTGAGCCTTGTCTAACGATATAGAAATAGACCTTCCTCTAATTCAGACATATAATTTCTGGGCCCCTTTTATCCTTTACCATAACTACCACAAAACTTAAAACTTACTGAGTTCTGATCACTCTTACCAAGGTGCTCTTCCACTGACACTTCATCCACTTGCCTGGCTTCACTCGCTGGGATTAGGTCCAACAGTGCCCTATCCCTAGTAGGACTATTTACACAAAGTTGAAATCTATTGTTCCATTCCTCTTACACCTCTCTGTGATTGGCCACCATATCTGCTCCTCTGCTGTCTTCTGGGAGGCCTGCAATATAATAGCAGCAATGTTATTTCCCCATTTTTAGTTCCAAACTTTATACTTTTACACGGGGAGTGGTGGGTGCCTGGAACAGATATGATAGTCGTGTTCAAGAAGCTTTTAGACAGGCACATGGATATGCAGGGAATGGAAGGATATGGATCATGTGCCGGCAGAAGGGTTAGTTTAATGTGGCATCGTGCTCAGCACAGACCGTGGGCTGAAGGGCCTGTTCCTGTGCTGTACTGTTCTATATGGCCTCATTTAAAGAGCCTTTTGAGACATCCTCCCTCATTACTGCAGTAATGGGGTCCTTAATCAATACTGTAATGTCCCCTCCCCTTTCATATCTCCCGTTATCACACCTGAAACTTCGATACCCTGTGATGTCGAGTTGGCAGTCCTGTTCTTCCTTCAGCCACGCCTCACGATCACAAAAATATCATTTTCCTATGGGCTGATCGATGCTCTATATTCATATGCCTTACCAGTCAGGCTGCTAGCATTAAAATAGATGCAACTTAGCCTTCCAATCCTCCCATCAGAATCAGATTTATTATCACTGACATGTCATGAAATTTGTTGTTTTGCAGAAGCGTTACGGTGACAGACATAAAATTACCATAAATTATAAAAATAAATAAATAGTGCAAAACAGAAGGAATACTGAGGTAGTGTTCATGGGTTCAAGGACCATTCACGGCGGAGGGAAGGAAGTTGTTTCTGAATCACTGAGCGTGAATCTTCAAGCTCCTGTACCTCTTCCCTGATGGTAGTAACGAGAAGAGGGCATGTCCCGGATGATGAGGGTCGTTAGTGATGGATGCCGCCTTCTTGAGGTACCGTCTCCTGAATATGTCCTCGATGGTGGGGAGGGCTGTGCCACCGATGGAGCTGGTCGAGCCTACAACCCTCTGCAGTCTCTTGTGATCCTGTGCATTGGAGCCTTCATACCAGGCTGTTATGCAACCAGTCAGAATGCTCTCCACCACACATCTATAGAAATTTGGAAGAGTCTTTGGTGACATACCAAATCTCCTTAAACTCCAAATGAAGTAGAGCCGCTGGCGTACCTTCTTCACGATTGCATCATTGTGTTGGCCCAGGATATATCCTCTGAGATGTTGACGCCCAGGAACTTGAAGCTGCTCACCTGTTCCTCATGTGTTTCTGCTTTGCCAACTGGACTGACCTAGCCTTTTCTATATATTTGATTCTACACCTAGTCCCTGCTCAGCCTGCTGCCAAATTAGTTTAAAACCTCCCCAAACGCACAGGCAAACTTCCCAGCATGGATACTGCACTCATTCTGGTTCAGGTTCAACCCATCCCACTTGTACAGGTCCCACCTACCCTAGGTATCTTCCCAATGGTCCAAAATTCTACAGCTCTCCCTCCTACACCATTCCTTTGCCATGCCTTACCTTTCTGCTCACATGGGTTTGTAATCCTTAATCCAATTTCTCTGAAATGATGAATTATTCCTTATGATTTCAAGGCCTAGAACTTTCAGGAACTGAAGCCCCATGTTACAGAAAGTGTTTGATTATAGCTTTGTCCCCATTTCCCGTTCTAATGGTATTGAGGTAGCCCGTGGGCCAAGTTCTTCCACTGTTCTGTATGTCTCCTATATAAAGATGTGGCAGTGTTTGCATTATATTGCACAGACTAAAATGCTGCTGTTCACAGGTAATCCTTTGGTTTATATGGGCCATCTTTCCTGTAGCCCTGTTACATACGTCTTTTATTTGTAAATTGGTTTATTATTGTCACACGTACTGAGTTACCGTGCAAAACTTTGTTCTGCGTGCCATCCGTACAGATCTATTCATCACATCAGTGCATCGGGGTAGCACAAGGGAAATTAACATGCCATATGCCTTCTTCACCACCCTGTCTACCTGTGTCACGGGAACGATGTACTTGTACTCCTAGACCCGTGTGTTCTCCAACCCTCCACTGACATACACCAGGGGAGAGCGGAACAATGGTTCAGGCTGATGGCCTCTCATCAGAACGGAGGAAAGTGAGAAAGAAAACATCTTTTAAGCTGCAGGGAACTATGTCTGTGATCGAGTACAGACTGACTCAGACTGAATGACGCAGTGGTGCAGTGGGTTGAGCTGCTGCCTCACAGCTCGAGCAACCCGGGTTCAATCCTGATCTCCAGTGCTATCTGTGTAAAGTCCGTATGTGACCATGTGGGTTTCCCCCGGGAGCTCCGGTTTCCAAAGGTGTGCTGGTTAGTACGTTAATTGGCCACAGTAAATAGTTCCTCATGTAGGTGAGAGGTAGAATCTGGAGGGAGATGTAGGGAGACTAAAGGACAACTGTAAGAGGGTGCTTGATGGTTGGCATGGACGGTGGGATGAAGAGCCAGTTTCTGTGCCTTATGACTCGATGTCACAAGGTAGCACAGGTTGAAAGAGAGAGCTGAAGACTCATTAATCACAGTAGATCTGCCTGAAGGAGATGCAACAGATAGAGATATAAAAAGAGAGGAGGGAAAGGAGATCTGTTGCTGAAACAGTGTTCCCAAATCCTGGAGTCGCTTGAGATCGCAAATTAATGGTAATTAATCGGAAATATTCAGCAGGTCAGCTAGCTAGTGGAGAGGGGAAAACATATCAGGTGGATGACCCTACATCAGAACCAACCAGTTCTGACACAAGCGGCAAAAAACTGGTGAGTTCAACTTTGAGCCTCAAGGGTTGATGAAGAGTTGTTCCCTTGATCTTACACTGGTATCAAGGCTCATTGGGACAGTGCACAGGACCAAACATAGAGTGGGTGTGGAATGAGGATGACTTGAAACTGGGGGTTTGCCCCAAGGATTGAAGGTTCTTCACCCAGAGGAAATGTTTCGGTCCGCGGAGGGTGGGAATAGAAGTCGCCTCGTTTGTGGTGGTGTGGGAAAGTGCGGCAAGAAGCTGACTGGTCAGTGGAGTTGGAAGAGTGGACCAGGGAGTCTCAGACAGAAAGCTTCCTTCAAAACCATTGTTGGAACAGGCACAGCATGAAAAGTCAGGGGGCTCAGGAGAGAGATGATGAGAAGGAGGAGGTCAAAGGCCAGTATATTTTGGAGACAAGAGGGCAAATAAGGACAGTGGCTTATTTGTGTGGCAAATGTCAAGCAACTGTTGTTCTCTAGCTTGTTTACTTTGCCTTTCACCTTGTTGTATAGTACACTCAGTACAAGCTAGATAAACCCTGAGTAAACCCGTATTATGTGGCTGGGAATGAGATTGTGTTAACCATCTGAATCCAATCACCAACCCCTGCACAATGATAGAGTCTCCAAAATAACATGAAATGTGTGGAGAAGACGTCACCAGGAAAATGAGTATGGAATAGGATTGCTCTGTGAGCCAGCAAACACGCGATGGACCGAATTGACTTCCGTCCATGTTATAAGGACAATATGAACATGAACAGTTTCGGTGGATCTGAGTTAGAATGTCAGGCATCTGAATCCAGTCCAAGTGTGTGAGACCAGTCACCAAGGACCAAAGGCCAAAGCTGCAGGAGGGACAATGCAGAGGGATTGGCGAAGTGTGGGAGGGGTAGTGCTGAGGCATCGACATTCAGTGGGAGGGGTGGTGCTGAGGGAGTGTCACATTGTGGGGGGCGGTAGAGAGGGACGTTGCACTGTGCACTGTGGGAGGCACGGTACAAAGGGAGTGCTGCACTGTGGTTTGAGTGATATTGATGGACGTCACACTGTGGGAGGGATGGTATTGAGGGATGTCACTGTGGGAGGGATGGTATTGACGGACATCGTACTGTGGGAGGGACGGTGCTGAGGGAGTGTCACACTGTGGAAGGGGTGGTACTGAGGGAGAGTTGAGCACAGCCAGAAAGGAATTTTTAATTATAAAACAAATAAAGCCGTATTAATAAATTTGTTTAGGACAAGCCCGTCTTGTCCATGAACTTATTTCATGTTGCCCCAGCTTGGTCACTCTCTGCTCTTGATTTTTACTGTTGAGTTTTGTTTCTCCCTGTGAATTGTTGGACTGTAGATGTTAATTGGGTCATCTCTACAGAGTGGGACTATTGAGATTAAGGGTTCTGAGGGGACCTTTTTCACCCAGAGAGTGGTGAACACCTGGAATACACTTCTCGAGAGAGTGCTGGCGGTGGCAAAATTTAAGAAATGTCAAGACGAGTACTTGAATCACCTCGGCACCGAAGGCCATTGGCCAAGTGATGGAAGATAGGATTAATAGGGTTAGGTTCCCACTGGTCCACATGGATTGGTGGGCCGTGTGGCCTGTTTTCATGCTGTATGACCTTATGACAATGACTCTGTGACCTCCCCCATCACATACTCACTGCCTCTCATCACACAGGCATTGTTGGTTGTAGAGGTATATGAGTGTGTGATGACACAGTGCAGAGGGAGCGTCACTCTGTGTCTGTCTGACCCCGGGAGTGTGTGATAGGATGGTGTAGAGGGAGCTTCACCCTGTGTGTCTGACCCCGGGAGTGTGTGATAGGATGGTGTAGAGGGAGCTTCACTCTGTGTCTGACCCCGGGAGTGTGTGACGGGACGGTGCGGAGGGAGCTTCACCCTGTGTCAGACCCCGGGAGCGTGTGGTGGGACGGTGCGGAGGGAGCCTCACCCTGTGTCTGACCCCGGGAGTGTGTGATGGGATGATGTGGAGGGAGCTTTATATAGTCATTGAGTCATACAGCACAGAAACAGGCCCTTTGGCCCAACTCGTCCATGCCAACCAAGGTGCCTCCCTGACCTAGTCCTATTTGTCTGGTTTTGGCCCATATCCCTCTACAGATTTCCTATCCATGTACCTGTCCAAATGTCTTTTAAATGTTGTAATTGTCACCCTTTCCACAACCAAGAGACAAACTGCTGGAGGAACAAGACCCGAAGCTTCGACTTGTCAAATTCCACCGCCCCCCCCCCCCCCCCCCCCCCCCACAGATGCTGCCTGATCTGCTGAGTTCCTCCAGCGGTTTGGGTTTTGCTCCCGTTCCACCATCTGCAGTCTTTTTAGTCCCCTCTTCTTCTGGCGACTCGTTCAATATACCTCCCACCCTGTGTGAAAAAGTTGCCCCTCAGGTCCCTTCTAAATCTTTTCCCTCTCATCTTAAACATGTGACCCCTAGTTTCAGACCCCCCTACCCTGGAAAAATGTTTGTGACCATCCGCCTTATCTATGTCCTTATATGATTTTATAAACTTCTGTGAGGTCATCCCTCAACCTTCTATGTTCTAGGGAACAAAGTCCAAGCCTATCCAGTCTCCCGTTATAACTCAAGCCCTCCAGTCCCAGTTGCATCCTCATGAATCTTTTCTGCATCCATTCCAGCTTAATGACATCCTTCCTATTGTTGGGTGATCAGAACTACACACGATATTCCAAGTACGGTCTAGTCGACGTCTTATACAGTTGTAACATGATACTCCAGCACCTGTACTCAGTGTCCTGACAGATGAAGGCCAGCGTGCCAAATGCCTTCTTCACCACCCTGTCCACCTGTGTCACCACTGTCAGGGAAATATCTGTACCCGTAGGTCCCTCTCTTCAGCAACACTCTTCGGGGACCTACCATTTACTGTGCAAGTCCTGCCCTGGTTTAACTGACCAAAATATGACACCTCACACTTGCCCAAGTTAAATTCCACCTGCTATTCCTTGGCTGAATTTTGCAGTTGATCTAGATCCTGCTGTAATCTTAAATAACATTCTTCACTGTCCACTACACAACAGATTTCAGCACTGTCCGCAAACTCACTGCCCATGCCAACTACATTCTCATCCAAATCATTAATATAGATGACAAACGACAGGGGACCCAGCACCGATCCCTGCGTTGGTCACGGGCATCCAATCTGAAAAACAACCCTCCACTATCGCCCTCTGACTCCAAGCAAATTTTGTATCCAACTGACAATTTTGGCACTCTAAATCCCACGTGATCTAACCTTCCAGACCAGCCTACTATGTAAGACCTTCTCAAGTGCCTTGTTAAAGTCCATATGGAGAACATTACCGCCCTGCCCTCATCGATCCTCTTCATCAGCTCTTCAAAAACTCAGTCAAATTCATGGGACATGATTTCCCATGCGAAAACCATGTTGACTATCCCTAATCAGACCCTGCCTTTGCAAATGATGGTAGACCCTGGCTGGGAGGTTCGCTGGTGCTTCTCGAGAGGGTTTAAACTGGTTTGGCAGGAGGATGGGAACCAGAGCACCAGGTCAGAAAGTGGAGGGACTGAGAGGAAGGTAGATGTCAGGGCCCGTAGAAATAGGCAGGAGAAAAGTAATGGACACGATGGGCCGGACGGGTTGAAGTGCGTGTATCTTAATGCTAGTATTATGGGTAAGAGTGATGAACTTAAGAGCACGGATCAGTACATGGAACTACGATGCTCTGGCCATAACAGAGACTTGGTTAAGAGAGGGACAGGAATGGGTGCTTAATGTTCCAGGGCTTTGATGTTTTAGAAAAGATAGAAAAGGTGGTAAAAGAGGGGTGGTGGAGTTGTGCTATTAATCAGAGACAATATCACTACTGCACTCAGAGAGGATATAATGGAGAGCTCGTCCACTGAGTCTATATGGGTAGAACTCTAAAATAAGAAAGGTGCAATCACTCTGGTAGGATTTTACTATAGATCCCCCGGTATCCACCGGGACATTGAGGAACAGATATGCAGACAAATTAGACAAAGGTGTAAAAACAACAGGGTTGTTGTCGTGGGGGAGTTCAAATTCCTAAATATAAACTGGGACCTTCTTAGTGCAAGAGGTTCAGATGGGGCAGAATTTGTTAGGTGCAGCCTAACACCTGTTTCTTAAATCAATATGTAGATCGTCCCAACAAGAGGAGGGGCCATGCTGGACCTGGTGTTGGGTAATGAGCCTTTCAGTGGGAGAACGTTTAGGGAACAGTGATCACAACTCTTAAGTTCTAAGGTAGCTATAGATAAGGATAATTATGGACCTTGCGGGAGAGTATTAAATTGGAGTAGGGCAAATTACGAGAGCATTAGGCAGGAACTAGGGAGAGTTAATTGGGAACAGCTACTTTTGAGCAAGTCCACATCTGACATGTGGAGGGTGTTTGAAGACCAACTGCACAGAGCACAGGACAGGAATGTCCCACTAAGAAGGAAGGACGAGGATGGCAAGGACGAGGATGGCAAGGTCAGGGAACCTTGGATGTCAAGAGAGGTGGTGAATTTAGTCAAGAAGAAAAAAGAAACACATGAGGATTTGGAAGCTAAGATCAATGGGTGTTCTTGAAGATTATAAAGAAGACAGAAAAGAACTCAAGAAGGGAATTAGGAAAGTCAGAAGTGGCCATGAAAAGTCCTTAGCAAGTAGGATTAAAGAGAATCCCAGGGTATTCTACATATACATCAAGTGCAAGAGGATAACTAGGGAGCAGGTAGGACTACTCCCTAGTGATAAAGGAGGGAACCTGTGCTTGGAAGTGGAGGATGTGGGTAACGTCCTAAATGAGTACTTTGCAATAGTATTTACCAAGGAGAAGGACATGGAGGATAGAGAGATCAGTGTGGAGCATTCTGATTTTCGAGGCATTTCGAGATAAAGAAGGAGGTAGTGTTGGGTCCCTTAAAGAACATTAAGGTGGATAAGTCCCCAGGCCCTGATGGGATATACTTCAGTTTCTGAGTGAGGCAAGAGATGAGATTTCTGGGGCCTTGACCAACATCTCCGTGTCCTCTCTAACCACAGGCAAGGTCCCAGACGATTGGCAGGTAGCTAATGTCGTTCCATTATTCAAGAAGGGAAACGGGAATAATCCTGGAAACTATAGACCAGTGAGTCAGTGGCAGGGAAGTTACTGGAGATGATTCTTAGGGATAGGATTTATGAGCATTTGGAAAACCAAGGTCTCGTTAGGGCTTTATGCGGGGCAAGTCGTGTTTTACTAACTTGGTTGAGTTTTTTTGAGGAGGTGACGAGGGTGATTGATGAAGGTAGAGCTGTGGATGTTGGCTATATGGATTTTAGTAAGGTGTTTGATAAGGTCCCTCATGGGAGCTTATCCAGGAGATTAAGATGTATGGGATCCGAGGTGAATTGGCCATTTGGATTCAGAATTGGCTTGCCCATAGAATACAGAGGGTAGTGGTCGATGGAAATTATTCTGGCTGGAGGTCCGTGACTGGTGGTGTTCTGCAGCGATCTGTACTGGGACCTCTGCTGTTTGTGATATATATAAGTGACCTGGATGAAAACACAGATGGATGGGTTTAGTAAGTTCACAGATGATACGAAGATTGATGGGGTTGTGGATAGCGTAGAAGACTGGCAAAGGACACAGCGGGATGTAGATCAGTTGCAGATTTGGGCAGAGAAATGGCAGATGGAGGTTTGCCCAGCCAAATATGAGGTGTTGAACCTTGGGAGATCAAATGTAAAGGGACATTATACTGTTAATGGCAAGACCCTTAACAGTGTTGATTAGCAGAGGGATCTTGGGGTCCAAGTACACAGATCCTTGGAACTGGCTACACAGGTTGATTGGGTGGTAA
Source organism: Pristis pectinata (assembly GCF_009764475.1). NCBI lineage: Eukaryota > Metazoa > Chordata > Chondrichthyes > Rhinopristiformes > Pristidae > Pristis > Pristis pectinata. The sequence goes on along the minus strand of NC_067440.1, from coordinate 63,125 downwards.
AGAAGGCATATGGCATGCTTGCCTTTATAAGTCGAGGCACTGAATTTAAGAGTCAGGAAGTTATTTTGCAGCTTTATAAAACTCTATTCTGGCCACATATAGACTATTGCATTCAATTCTGGTCGCCCCATTATAGGAAGGATGTTGAGGATTTGGAGAGGGTGCAGAAGAGGTTCGCCAGGATGCTGCCTGGATCAGAGGGCATGAGATGTAAGGAGAGGTTGGACAAACTTGGGTTGTCTTCTCTGGAGCTGCGGAGGCTGAGAGGAGACCTGATTAAAACTTATAAGATAATGAATAGAGTAGACAGCCAGCATCTTTTTCCCAGGATCGAAATGTCTAATGCCAGAGGGCATGCATCTCAGGTGAGAGGGAGTAAGGAGATGTGCATGGCAAGTTTGTTTTTACGCACAGAGAGTGGTGGGTGCCTGGAATGCTCTGTCTTGGGTGGTGGCGGAAGCAAGTACGATAGAGGCATTCAAGAGGCCCTTAGATAGGCACGTGAATGTGCGGGAAATGGAGGGATGTGAACATTGCGCAGGCAGAAGGGATTAGTTAAATTGGACACTTGAATACTAATTTAATTAGTTCAGCACAACATTGTGGGCTGAAGGGCCTGTTCCTGTGCTGTACTGTTCTGTGTTCTATCCTGTCCCTCAGAATCCTCTCCAGTAACTTTCCCACCACTGATGTTAGGATCAGCGACCTGTAGTTCCCTGGCTTGTCCTTGCAGCCTTTCTCAAATAAAGGCACAACATCAGCCGTGCTGCAGTACCTCACCCATTCTCTCTCTGGTTATCCTTTTGCTCTTAATACACTTGTAGAATCTCTTAGGATTTTCATTTACCTTATCTACTTTTCTGGAGCAGCAGAAGCTGAGGGGAGACCTGATACAAGATTATAAGACTATGAGAGGCGTAGATAGAAAGCCGGTATCTTTTTCCCATGGTCGAAATATCTAATACCAGGGGGCATGCATTTAAGGTGAGAGGGGGCGTTCAAAGTAGATGTGAGGGGCGTCTTTTAACCAGAAAGTGGTGGGTGCCTGGAATGCTCTGCCAGAGGTGGTGGAGGCATTTAAAGGGCTCTTGGAGAGGCACATGGATGTGCGGAGAATGGAGGGATGTGGACACAACATGGTGGGCCGAAGGGCTTATTCCTATGCTGTAATGTCTGCCTTTTCATTCGCCCCAATTCAGGGCTGTGACTTGTGGATCAGTCCTATATTTTTCGATAACTATTTTAAAACTGGTCCCAAAGTACTCCCCCACTTCCACCACAGTGCCAACACTGAAGGAATTGGGCTACAGCGAGACTGGCCTGTGGTTTGGTTCAGAGAGGCACTGGTGGGTTCAGCCAAATCTTGATGCCGGTCAATGTCCACAGCAAGTAAGGACTCTTGACCAGCAAATAAGGTTCAGAACCACAGATATCGATCAGATATCGCTGTTGGCAATAGCAAGTCTGGACAGAACTGCACCTCTTATCTTAATTCTTGTGCTTGGACCCCGTCTCTGTAACCTCCTCCAGCCCCTATACCCCATCCCTATCTCTGTAACACCCTCTGGCACCTACATCCTTCCAATCTCTGCAACCCCTTTTAGCACCTACTCCCCTCCCTCTCTCTGCAACCCCTTCTGGCCCCTACGCTGCTCCCTGTTTCTGTAAATCCCTCCAGATCTCTGCATTCAGCCAAGTCCAACCCTTTGATCATTCTCCATTCCCAGTTGCTCCACCATTGACTGCCTCGCCTCCAGCTGTCTAGGCCCTGAAGACTGGTACTCCTCTCTGGCCCTCTCTCCCACTTGGCTCTGGAACAGACCAGCCTTCCATCCAGTACGGCCAAGCAGTCAAACATAGACCTAACAGGTGAAGTTGGCTGTTCAACTTCAAAGTGCATTGTGGCAGAGTGAAGTTTTGCACTGTTGGGATTGGTCACATTCCAAATCTTCACGTCGCTGAACCAACGACATGCTACATTTATTTATTGTCCTCTGCTTCTTACAAAACAGCCCACTCAGTCGGCACCCCATCCACCCCCCTTAACACTCCCTCCCTCCACCACCAGCTCACAGCGGCTGCAGTGCCCACCGTCTACGGAATGTACTGCAGTTACTCGCCCGGGCTACTCTGACAGGACCTGCCAAAATCACCACCTCTCCCACCAAGCACAAGGGTAGCAGGAGGACCTCATCAACTGCAGGATCCTCTCCACGTAGCACACCATCACAACTTGGAAATCTATCACCAAAGGACAGTGCAATGTAAGAGGGGCAGTGAGGAGGGAGAACCGCACTGTGGGAGGGGCAGTGAGGAGGGAGAACCGTGCTGTGGGAGGGTCGGTGAGGAGGGAGCGCCGCACTGTGGGAGGGGCGGTGAGGAGGGAGGGCCGCGCTGTGGGAGGGGCGGTGAGGAGGGAGCGCCGTGCTGTGGGAGGAGGGTGAGGAAGCGCTGCAGTGTGGAAGGGGGGTTGAGGGATATCCACACTGTGGGAGGAGGGTGAGGGATCTCCGCACTGTGGGAGGGTCGGTGAGGAGGGAGAACCGCACTGTGGTAGGGGTGATGAGGGATCTCCACACTGTGGTAGGGGCGGTGAGGAGGGAACACCGTTCTGTGGGAGAGGCAGTGAGGGAGCTCCCTCAGCTAAATGAAGCCTGCATGGGGGAGCTCATCTCGATCCTACGCCCTTCAGTTTCAGTGGGAGGGGTGCCATCGCAGGACGTGGCGCCTGACAGATTAGGCTGTCCTGTGGGGTCTGGGTACAGAATCATGAAGCATCCTTTCGCTGAACGGTCCTGAGATGTGCCTGTGCTTCGTGATGAGCTGTGGGAGGTTAACTCGTGGGGTGTGCGAGAGACATAGAAAATAGAGTAGAGAACATTACAGCACAGTACAGACCCTTCTATCTAAGTCTCTTGAATGTCCCTAATATATCTGCCCCCATAACCGCTGCCGGCAGTGGGGGCCAGTCAGGATGCAAAGATCGTCACCAAAGGCACAGCAATCTCTTCCCTCGCTTCCTGTAATAACCTTGGATATATCCCGTCCAGCCCCGGTGACTTATCTATCCTAATGTTTCTCAATAGTTCCAGCACATCCTCTTTCCTCACGTTGACATGCCCCGGCATATCAGCCTGTTGGACACCATCCTCACAAACGTCAAGGTCTCTCTGGTGAATACTGAAGCAAAGTATTCATTAAGGACCTTCCCACCTCTTCCAACTCCGGGCACGTTTCCTCTTTTATCCCTGATCGGTCCTCCTCTCACTCTAGTCATCCTCCTATTCTTCACATACGTGTAGAATGCCTTGGGGTTTTCCTGACCCTACTTGCCAAGGACTTCTCATGCCCCCATCCAGCTCTCCTAAGTCCATTCTTAAGCTCCTTCCTGTCTACCTTGTAACTCTCCAGAGCCCTGTCTGAGCCATGCTTTCTAAACTTCAGGTAAGCTTCTCTTCTTCCTCTTGACAGGGTATTCTACATCTCTTGTCAACCACGGTTCCCTCACTCTACCATCCTTACCCTGCCTCAAAGGTCCAAACCTATCCAGAACCCCATGCAAGTATTCCTTAAACAACCTCCACATTTCCGCTGTGCACTTCCCCAAGAACGTCTGTTCCCAATCTACGCTCCCAAGTTCCTGCCTAATAGCATCATAATTCCCCCTCCCTCAGTTAAATACTTTCCCATATTGTCTGTTCCTATCCATCTCCAAGGCTGTGGTAAAGGTCAAGGAGTTATGGTCACTATCTCCAAAATGCTCTCCCACCGAGAGATCTGAAACCTGATCAGGCTCATTGCCTGGTACCAGGTCCAATATGGCCTCTCTAGTCAGCCTGTCCACATAATGTGTCAGGAATCTTTCCTGCACACACTGAACAAACTCCGCCCCATCTATCCCCTTTACACTAAGGAGGTGCCAATCAATATTAGAGAAATTCTCTTTCTTGCTCTCAACCTGTCTCATTTCCCCTCTCTCCCTCAACCTGTCTCATTTCCCCTCTCTCCCTCAGCCTGTCTCATTTCCCCTCTCTCCCTCATCCTGTCTCTTTCTCTCTGGCTTATTCCCCCTGTCTTATTCCCCCATTCTCTCGTCCCCTCTCTCTCTCTCCACCTATCCTGTCTTAATATTGACGGGACTGCTGACCTCCCCAGCTCCCATCAGACTGTTAATCATTGACTGAAGGAAGAGGATTTAATGGGTGGGAGCTGGAGCAGCTGCGCAGACACACAGCCATGGGTAGCTCAGTCCTCCTGCTCGTGCTGCAGCTCCTGCTGGCCACTGTGTCTCCTCTCAAAAACCCAAGGGTGCGTATGGTCAGGCAATCATCCATTCTCTCTCTCTCTCTCCACCTCTCTTGTCTCGCTCCCCCTCTCTCCCTCATTCTCTCTCTACCTGTTTCGTTCCCTCTCTCCCTCATCCTGTCTGTTTCTTTCTCTCCACCTGTCTTATTCCCCCATTCTCTCGCCCACTCTCTCTTTCCACCTCTCCTGTCACGTTCTATTTCTCGTCTCGTTCCTTGTCTCTCCACCACTCCTGTATCATTCGCCGTCTCCCTCGTTCTCCTCTCTCTCTCTACCTATCCTGTCTTATTCCCCCATTCTCTCATCATCTCTCTTTCTACCTCTCCTATCATGCTCTGTCTCTCCTCTCATTCCCCCTCTCTTCCTCGTCCCCTCTCTCTCCACCTCTCCTGTCTCATTTCCCTTCTCCCTTTCCTTCTAGTTCTGTCTGTATCTCTCCATCCATAAAATTATGAGTGGCATAGATAAGGTAGATAGTCAGAGGGAAGTCTACAAAGCGGGGATTTATGTTGCGAGGGCAGAAATTTAACGGAATTCTGCAGTGCAAGTTTTTTTTATACTGTGTGGTGGTTGCCTGGAACGAGCTGCCAGGGGGTGGTGGTGGAAGTGGATACGATAGTGGCGTTTAAGAAGCATTTAGACAGGCATGTGAACAGAGGGGGAACAGAGGGATACGGACCATGTGCAGACATAAGGGAATAGTTAGATTGGCGTCATGGTCGGCACAGACATGGTGGGCCGAAGGGCCTGTTCTATGTTCTATTTCTTTGTTTCTCCTCTTCTCTCTCTCTGTCTACCTCCTTCCAATCTGTTTCATTCTCTCTCACCTTGTCTCTTGCTGTCTGTGTCCTTTCGTCTTTCTCTCTTTCCCACTGCAAATTTAAACATTGCTCGATTGGGAGCTGGCGTGGCTTGGTGAACTCCAGGGCTGGTGAACAGCACTTGATGTGAGTTCAGACATGTGGGATAAGAGAGAAAGGAGAAAGGGTTAGCGTGTAGGAAGGCTGGCGTTTGGAATATTTCTCACAACAGAGCATCTGAGGGTTTCAGCAGTGGAGGAGCTAGACGACAATGTGTGGAGCTGACATCCCTCAGAAATGGGTAATAATGACCCCTGTTCTTTCTCAATCAGACTGTGACTGTTCAGCCAGGGAGAGGGGCCCTGCACACCAGAGGTCTGGCCACAGGGTATGTACTACGCTGAGCTCCTTGCCCTGGATCTCCTTCAGACTCCTGCCTGTGCTGGTCTCCATTCCCTATGGACACCTTGTAGAAGCTGGCATGGCCCTTCACTGCCTCTCCTATAACTCCGTCCAAACCCAGGCAACCCCCTCCATCCTCTACCCCTCAACACTGGGTCTCACCACACAGGCCACGGGTTCAAACCCCATCCTCACCTGCTGAGAATCCAGGGCCAACACTTCCCCAGATCCTGGTCTGTGCACTTCTGTAAGCAACCACAGGAGGGATGTTGTTCAGTGATGATCACACTTCTTCCCTTGAAGGTGAAAGAATGAAACTTTGAATAACTTCTGGAATATTGGAATATTGGTTTATTATTGTCACGTGTACCGAGATACAGTAAAAAGCTTTTGTGTGCATGCCATCCAGAGAGGTCAAGCCATAAGGTAGTAAAAACGAAAATAGAATGTAGAATATAGTGTTACGGTTACAGAGAAAGTGCAGCGCAGGTAGACAATAAAGTGCAAGGGCCACGGCGAGGTGGATTGGGAGATCAAGAGTTCACCTTTTAGTGCAGGAGAGGTCCGTTCAAGAGTCTGATGTCTGATAACTGCGGGACAGAATCTGTCCTTGAGCTTCGTGAACTTTTACCAGCTGAACTGATTAAATGGAGTTCAATTCCATTCTATCTTTGGTCGGTGGGTGAATTGGCCGCTGTAAACTGTCCCTGGGGTGTAAGTAAGTGGCAGGATGTGGGATCTGGGAAAGGGGAGATGGGAGAGTAAGGAGAATAAAAAGTGGGAGTAGTATAGGATGAGACTAAATGGGTGGTCGATGGTCAGGGTGGACTCGATGGGCCAAAGGGCCTGTTCACATGCTGTGTGACTCGATGACTCCATTACTGCGCTGGTTTGCTTGTATTAATCTGGGAGAGTCCTAAAGCCATACAGCACAGGCCCTTCAGCCCACCATGTCCAGACTGACCATCAAGTACCTTTCTCCACTGATCCCATTTCCCATCACTTGGTCCACAGCTGACTATACTTCAGTGATTCAGCCAGATACGCTCATCCAGCTACATCTTAATTGTTGTGAAAGTCTCTGCCTCCACCACCCCCTCAGGCTGTGCATTCTGGATTCCAACCACCTCTTACTCTTCACCTGAAATCTATTCCTTCCACCGCCATTGTAGAAAGTTTCTATCCACCCTCTAAACCGTCTCACATACGCTTCTGTCAGGTCCTCCTCAACCTTCTCCACTCCAGGGGAAAACAAACCCAGTATCTCCTCACTGGCGAAACATTCCCGGGTAATGATGTCCCGCTGAATCTCCTCTTCACCCTCTCCAGTGCAATCACATCCTTTCTACAGTGTGATGACCAGAACTGTACACAGTACTCCAGCTGTAGCCTAACCAATGTTTTATAAAAGTTGCACTATGACCTCCCTGCTCTTATATTCTGTGCCCTGACTAATGAAGGCCAGGCCCCCGTATGCCTTCATCACCGCCTTACCTACCTGCGTTGCCATCTTTGGACTTGTACACTGAGGTCCTTCAACACTGCCTCGGGCCCTTCTATTCATGGTGTATGTCCTCCTCTTACTTGACTTCACAAATGTATCACCTCACACATCCGGATTAAATTCCAACTGCCTTTGCTCTGCCCACCTTACCCACTGATCAGTATCATCCTGTAGCCTCAGACGACACTCCTCACTATCAACAACACCACTAATTGTCATGTCATTGCAGCTTACCAATCATGCCTCCTGCACTGATATCTAGTGTTGTTAATGTACATAACAAGCAGTATGGTGACAGCACCAGTCCCTGTGATACACACCACTGGAGTCCTATCAGCAACACAACCCTCTTCCATCACCCCGTCTCCTATTAACAAATCAATGTTTGATCCAATTTGCCAACTTTCCTAGGGCCTCTAAACCTTTAGACCAGTCTTCCATGTGGGACCTTATGAAAGGACAACACTGTCCTTATCAGTATCCTCAGATACCTTTTCTAAAATTCAATCCTAATATTCAATTCAATTAGTCAGACAGGATCTTCCACCAACAAATCCGTGTTGCCTATCCCTGATCAATTCCTGCCTTTCCAAGTGTAGATGAATCCTGTCCGTCAGAAACTTCTCCAATAATTTTCCTGCCACTGTCATTCACCCCACGAGCCGGCAATGACCTGTCTTACCCTTGCTGTCCTCCTTTGCTGCCCTCTGGTCACCTACCACCTCATCTGTGGCCAATGAAGGTTAAAAAATCCCCATCAGGGCCCAAATCTCCTCCCTTGCCTACCATAGCAACCTGGGATACATCTCATCAGGCCCTGGGGATTTATCCACTTTTATGCTTGCCAAATCATTTAATACCTCCTTTTTAATCTTAATGTAGTTGAGAATTTCACTGTCCCAACTACAATACATTTCCCCGTTGTGATTACAAATGAAAAGTATTCATTTAAGACCTCATCCATGTCCTCAGGCTCCATGCACAGGTTGCATCTTTGTTCCCTCATGGACCCCACTCTTTCCCTGGATACCCTCTTACTCTTAATATACTTATAAGATGTCTTCTTATTTTCCTTAATCTCACAAATTTGATTGATATTCTCACAAATTTGATTGAGCTTTTTGGAAGAGGTGACCAAGATGATTGACGAGGACAGGGCTGTTCTCTACGTGGACTTCAACAAGGCCTTTGACAAGGTACCGCTTGGTAAGCGGGTCCAGGAGGTTAGATCACGTCGGATCCTAGGTGAGTTAGCTAATTGGATACAAAACTGGCTTAGTGGTAGGAGTCAGAGGGTGGCATTAGAGACACAAGAGACTGCAGATGGTCGAATCTGGAACAACAGACAATCTGCTGGAGGAACTCAGCGAGTCGAGTAGCATCAAACCCTGATGTAGGGTTTTGATCCCAAACATCAACAACTCGTTTCCTCCCATAGATGCTGCTTGGCTCCAAGTCCCTCCAGCACATTGTTTGTGCCTGGAGTTAGAGAGTTGTTTCTCAGGTTGGAGGACTATGTCCAGTGGTGTGCCACAGGGATCAGTGCTGTTGTTTGTCATTTATATTAACAATTTGGATGAGAATGTATGTGACGTGATTAGTAAGTTTGTGGATGACACTAAAATATAGGTGGAAGGTTATCTAAGGTTACAACAGGCTCTAGGTCAACTGGGAAAGTGGGCCAAGGAATGGGAGATGGAATTTAACTCAGACAGGTGTGAAGTGATGCACTTTGGAAAGTTGAACCAAGGCAGAACTTAACACAGTAAATGACAGGGCCCTGGAGAGTATGTAGAACAGAGAGATCTGTGAGTACAAGTACATAGTTCACTGAAAGTGGCCACACAGTTGGACAGGGTGGTTTAGGCGGCCTTTGACTTGTGCGCCTTCATTGTTCAGGGCACTGAGTACAGGAACTGGGATGTCACGTTACAGCTGTACAACATGTTGTTGAAATGGCGCTGGAAGTATTGTGTGCAGTTCTTGTCACCAGGCTGTAGGAAGGATGTGATTAAGCTAAAGATTTTGTAGGAAAGATTCACGAGTATGTTGTTGGAACTGGAGGGCTTGAGTTAAGAAGAGCCTGGGTAGGCTGGGACTGTTTCCCTTGAAGTGATGGAGGCTGAGGGGTGACCTTACAGAGGTTTATAAAATCATGAGGGGAGTAGACGGGTGGATAGTCAGGATTTTTTTCCCAGGGTAGGGGAATCTAAAACTAGAGGATGCAAGTTTAAGGTGAGAGGGGAAAGATTTAAAAGGGATCTGAGAGGCAAGTTTTTTCCACATAGAGGGTGGTGGGTGTATGGAATGAGCTGCCAGAGGAAGCTGTAGAGTCGGGTACAATTACTATGTTTATAAGACATTTGACAGGTTCATGGGTAGGAAAGGTTTAGAGTCATAGAGCAATACAGCACGGATACAGGCCCTTCGGCCCAACCAGTCCATGCTGACCACGGTGCCCACCCAGCTAGTCCCAGTTTCCTGCGTTCGGCCCATGTCCCTCCAAGCCCCACCCCTCCATGTACCTATCCAAGTGCTTCTTAAATGACACTATTTTACCTGCCTCACCCAGTTCCTCTGGCAGCTCGTTCCACACACTCACCACCCTCTGCGTGAAAATGTTGCCCCTCAGGTCCCTTTTATGTCTTTCACCCTAAATCTACACTCCCCCCTAGTTTTGGACTCCCCTACCCTGGGGAAAAGACTTTTACCATCCACCTTATTTTAAACACTTCTATAAGGTCGCCCCTCATTCTCCTACGTTCCAAGGAATAAAGACCCAGCCTGGCCGACCTCTCCCTGTAACTCAGGCCCTCGAGTCCTGGCAACATCCTCGTAAATCTTTTCTGCGCTCCTTCTAGTTTAACCATGTCTTCTCTATAATAGGGTGATCACAACTGTACACAGTACTCCAAGTGTTGCCTCACCAACGACTTATACAACTGCAATATAATATCCCAACTCCTAAATGCCCTGACTGATGAAGGCCAGCATGTTAAATGCCTTTTTTTACCACTGTCTATCTGTGACACCATTTTCAATGATCTATGCACTTGTACTCCTATGTCCCTCTGTTCTGTTACACTCCTTAGTGCCCTACCATCCTAGTAGAAATTCTACTCTGGTTTGACTTTCCAAAATGCATCACCTCTCACCTAACTGTCTTGAAATCCATTTGCCACTCCTCGGCCCACTTCCCCAACTGATCAAGATCCCCCTGTGATCTACGATAACCTTCTTCACTGTCAACAACACCTCCTGATTTCACGTCATCTGCAAACTTACTGATCAAGCCTTGTGCATTCACATCCGAATCATTTATATAAGTAATGAATAACAAGGGTCCCAACACCGACCCCTAATGCACACCACTAGTCACCGGCCTCCATTCCGAGAAACAACTGTCAACCACCACCCTCTGCTTCCCACCTCCGAGCCAATTTTGAATCCACCTAACCGGCTCTCCCTGGATTCCGTGGGACCCAACCTTCCAGACCAGCCGACCATACGGGACCTTGTCAAAGGCCTTGCTAAAGTCCAAATAGACAACATCCACTGCCCGAACCTCATCTACCTTTTTGGTTACCTCTTCAAAAAAACTCTACAAGGTTCATCAAGCATGATTTTCTATGCACAAAGCCATGCTGACTCCTAATCAGACTCTGTCGATCCAAATGCTGGTGGATCCTGTCCTTCAGAATTCCTTTTAGTAAATTCTCCACTAATATTAGTTAAAAATCCAACCCATCTCCTGTGGCTCGAGACGTAGACGGCCCTACTGATCTCTAAGGGGACCTACTCTCTCCCTGGCCACCCTTTTACTCTTTACAACCTCTTGAGATTTTCCTTAACCTTACCTGCCAGATCCATCTCATACCCTCACTTTGCCCTCCTGATATCCCTCTTAAGCGTATTCTTAATCTTTTTATAGTCATCAAGAGATTCACTCATCCCTGACCTCCTAAATCCAATGTATGCTTCCTTCTTTTTCTTCACCAGGGCCTCAATCTCCCTCGTCAGCCAAGGTTCACTATACTTAACAGGTTTACCCTTCACCCCAACAGGAACGTGCTTCTCCTGGACTCCTGATATCACATATCACGGACACCAGCCTCTCCTCCTTGGTGTCTTGCTGTAGCAGCCAGCATAATCAAAAACCCCACCCACCTGGGACATTCTCTCTTCTCTTCCATCAGGCAGAAGACACAGGAGCCTGAGGGCACGTACCACCAGACTTAAGGACATCTTCTACCCCACTGTGATAAGACTATTGAACAGTTCCTTTATACGATGAGATGGACTATGACCTCACGATCTACCTTGTTGTGACCTTGCACCTTATTGCACTGCACTTTCTCTGTAGCTGTGACACTACTCTGTACTGTTATTGTTTTACCTGTACTACGTCAATCCACTCTATACTAACTCAATGTAACTGCACTGTGTAATGAATTGACCTGTACAATCAGTTTGTAAGACAAGCTTTTCACTGTACCTCGGTACAACTGAAAATAATAAACCAATACCAATACCAATACCATTTGTTCCTTTCCTTTCAAATAGGCTCTCCCAATCGACCTCTGCCAGATCCTGCCTAATTCCCCCAAATTTAGCCCTGCTCCAGTTTAGGACCCTAACCTGTGGACCAGTCCTATCCTTTTCCATCACTCTCTTAAAACTAATAGAATTAAGGTCACTAGAGCCAAAGTGCTCCCTGACTGCCAATTCCATTACTTGCCCTACCTTGTTCCCAAAGAGGAGGTCCAGTATTGCCCCCTCCCTAGTAGGGTCCTTTATACATTGACTCAGGAAACTTTCCTGGACACATTTCACAAATTCCACCCTTACCAGGGAATAAAGGGATATGGGTCAAATGCAGGCAAATGGGACTAGCTCAGGAAGGCAACTTGGTCAGCATGAAGAATTTGGGCCGAAGGGCCTGTTTCCGTGACTCTATCTGTCAGTGGTATTTGGTGAACCCCCTTTGCCCTTCTAGTTTTGTTTCTAAACACCTCTTACATCCTCAAGATCCCTGAAGGGCCTCTCCACTTTCAATGCTTCCTTTTTGTCCTTTATCAAATCCTCACTATCCCTCGACATCCAAGTTTCTTGCCGTCACTGCCCTTATCCCTTACCAGAATAAGTTGGCCCTGAATTTTCACTACTTAACAGACTCCCACAGCCCCACTCTAGATTTAAGAGATTCGAGACCTGCAGCATCCACCTCACTGAAAGTATCAACGCCCTTCAACATCAACACTTCGACAACACTAGGGCTCACCTCAGGAGTATACAATCTCACGGTTCTCCTGGGTACCTGGTGCTGAGATCAAGAGGTCAATGTGAATTCTTCTGACTTCCTCATCCCAGTCTTTGAAGATCATTCTTGGAACCAACATCTCCACAATCTGACCCTTCTCACCTCTGGCTAACCTGGTGCATGAACGTACCAACCCTGTCGTGCAATCAGAACATCTCACCGTTATAACATGTGGTGGCGTTTACTTTGTTTCCACAGCTTTTCTCTCACTTTTCCCCTGAGAACTGAATTTGCCCTGAGTCTTCCATGGATGAGGAGTGCCTCAAAGATCTGTGAGAAACACAGACCTTACTCAAAGGGAGAAACTTTTCCCCATAGCAGAGGTGTCTAAAACTACAAAGGCTTCGGATGAAGGGAAGAGGTTTAGAGGGGATCGGAGGAAGAACTTCTTCACCCAGAGGGTAGTTGGAATCTGTGATATGCTACCTGAGGATGTGGTGGAGACAAGACTCTCATAACATTTCAGGTGTACCTGGATGAACACTTGACTCACTAAAGTATACATACCAAGTGCTGGTAAATGGGGTCAGTGTAAATGTGTCTGTGATGGTCAGTAAGGATGGGAAAGGTCAAAGGGTCTGTCCCTGTGCAGAATACATCCACGGCTCTCTGACTCCATAACAGCAACCTAACGAGGAACCAGCACAGACTGTGGCAGGGGCAATGAGAGAGCGCCACGCTGTGGGAGGGGCGGTGAGGAGGGAGCGCCACGCTGTGGGAGGGGCGGTGAGGAGGGAGCGCCACGCTGTGGGATGGGCGGTGAGGAGGGAGCGCCACGCTGTGGGAGGGGCGGTGAGGAGGGAGCGCCACGCTGTGGGAGGGGCGGTGAGGAGGGAGCGCCACGCTGTGGGAGGGGCAGTGAGAAGGGAGAACCACGCTGTGGGAGGGGCGGAGGAGGGAGCGTCATGGTGTGGGAGGGGCGGAGGAGGGAGCGTCATGGTGTGGGAGGGGCGGTGAGGAGGGAGCACCGTGCTGTGGGAGGGGGGGTCATTCAGAGCAAGATACTGAAATGAGGGAGACATGCCACGGCTGATCCAGTACTACCCCTGCATTGGATCTGACAGACACCAGCGATCAGGGTCATTGTCACTGCTGTTTGTGGGATCTTGCTATGCTCATGTTGTCACTGTTGCTGCACATCAGAACATGACCATACGGTGTGAGCCCCTCATTAGTGGGCAACACACATCAGACTGCATGGGGCGGGAGATGGTGGATCAGTCCACTAACGCTAAGTGGTCTCAGGACAGACACAGCACCATCACTTCCCCTGGGCCGGAGACAAAGGGTAGCATAACGCAACACACACACCCTGGTGTTCGATCCCCCCATGGCCCGTACTCCCCTCCCTTGGTAACCCCCTCCGGCCCCTACACCCTTCCCCATTTCCGTAACCCCCTCTGGTCCCTACACCCCTCCCGGTCTCTGCGACCCCCTCCGGCCCCTACACCCCTCCCCGTCTCTGTGACCCCCTCTGGCCCCTACATTCGTCATCTGTAACCCCCCACTGGCCCCTAAGCCCCTCATCTCCATAAACCCCACCGGCACCTACGCCCCTCCCAGTCTCTGTAACCCCCTCTGGCCCCTACACTCGTCATCTGTAACCCCCCACTGGCCCCTAAACCCCTCATCTCCATAAACCCCACCGGCACCTACACCCCTCCCCGTCTCTGTAACCCCCTCTGGCCCCTCCCTATCTTTGTAACCTCCTCCACACCCAGCTCCCCTGATCTCTGTGCTCCTCTCACTGCACCCCCTCAGTCATTCCCTGATGTTGCCACTCCACCATCAGGAAGCTGTGCCTTCAGCTACTTGGACCCAAGCTCCAGGATTCTCTCCCTGATACTCACCACCTCTCCCTCCTCTGGAACATCCCTCAGTGGACCACTCCCCTCGTGAAGACAGGGGCCCTGACTGTGCCACAGACCCTGGACTTTGTTCCTTTGTGTTTTCCAGACCCGGCAGCTATACCAGGGTGAACATCCACACACTTCACACACTGTCTGTCACATGCAGTCCAACAACGAGAGTTCAATCTCCGGGAACGTTTACTTCCGCAGACAGGTGAGGCTCTGACTGGAGTGTGTGACGGGACGGTGCGGAGGGAGCTTCACTCTGTGTCTGATCCCTGGAGTGTGTGACGGGACGGTGCGGAGGGAGCTTCACTCTGAGTCTGATCCCTGGAGTGTGTGACTGAGTTTGGGAATGAAATAAGAGATTACGATGCATTAATTTCCATGCCTGGTAACACAGAGAGGTGATGGGATAGAAATCCTTCTGGACCTTCGAGGATTTCCAACCAACGAGCAGGCTCACGGAATCCAAGTCCACGAGTTTGGAGGTTTGACAGGAGGGTGTGAGACACTAGGAGGCCACTACAACCCTCACAACAGGAGGCATGGAAGGTAAGTCAGAGGCAGGGTCCTGTGGGGAGGGGGTTCAGACCTCCGAGAACATCCTGTTGTTTCTGTGTAATGAAGGATCTCAGGGACAGGAGGCATTCTTCTCCAATGTCTCCCTGAACCCAGGGAGATATTAGAGAAGAACACCTTAACCTTCACCCGATGACCTTGGGGTGTCAAATCCAGTGGAACAGAAGCAGTCCACTCAGCCCCTCCAGCCTGTACTGGCTCTTCAATGGCAACCCCCACTCCCGACACAGCTCCCCCTCCCAGTGTCTCCCCAGTACCCCTTCTGAATGTCCTTGATGAATCCAGTTCCACCGCCATACGAGACAGTGTGTTGTGGATCATTGAAACTCCCAGCGGATAGCATCCCCTCCCCAACCCCCACCTCGTCTGTGGCCGATTATTTTGGAAAAAATGACTACTAATGCGAGACATGAAACATTTGGTAGGTGGTGTTGAATGGACCACCGAGTGAGTGATTGGACAGAAAACATCAATCAGTACAGCTCAGGAACAGGCCCTTCGGCCCACTATGTCTGTGCTGACCGTGATGCCAATCTAACTAATGACATCCTCCTGCACATGGTCCACATCCCCCTGTTCCTCCCTTGTTGATGTGCCTGTCTAAATGACTCTTCAACATTGCTATCGTGAGTGTTTCCACCACCTCCGCTGGCAGCGTGTTCCAGATACCCACCACTCTCTGTGTAAGGAACATTTGCCCGCACATCTCCTTTAAACTTTCCCCCTCTGACCTCCAAGTCACGTCCTCCAGTATTTGACATTCCCACCCTGCAAAAGCCTCTGACTGCAAACCTTCGTTATCCCTCTCATAATTTTATAAACTTCTATCAGGTTGCCCCTCAGTCTCCAACTCTCGGAGAAAACAACGGAAATTTGTCCATCCTCTCCTTATAGAAGAAGGTTATCGTAGATTACAGGGGGATCTTGATCAGTTTGAGAAATGGGCTGAGGAATGGCAAATGGGGTTCAATACTGATAAGGGTGAGGTGATGCGTTTTAGGAGTCAGCATCATTGGACTTATACTTTGAATGGTTGGGCACTAGGGAGTTTAGTGAAACAGAGGGACCTCGGAGTACAACTGCATGGTTCATTGAAAGCGACGTCACAGGTAGACAGGGTGGTGAGAAAGGCGTTTAGCACGCTGGCCTTCAGTCAGGGCACTGAGTACAGGAGTTGGGACATTACGTTGCAATTGTATAAGTCGGGTGGTGAGGCTGCACTTGGAGTACTGTGTACAGTTTTGGTCACCCTGTTATTGGAAAGATGTGGTTAAACTGGAAAGAGTACAGAAAAGATTTATGAGGACGTTTCCAGGACTTGAGGGCCTGAGTTATAGGGAGAGATTGGCCAGGCTGGGTCTTTATTCCTTGGAACGTAGGGACGACATTATAGAAGTGTTTAAAATTATGAGAGGCATAGATAAAGTGGATGGTAACAGTCTTTTCCCCAGGATAAAGGAGTCCAAAACTAGGGGGCATAGATTTAGGGTGAGAGGAGAAAGATTTATAAAGGACCTGAGGGGCAAATTTTTCACGCAGTGGGTGGTGAGTAGATGGAACGAGCTGCCAGAGGAAGTGGGTGAGGCAAGTACAACAGGATCATTTAAGAAGCACTTGGATAGGTACATGGAGGGGCAGGGCTTGGAGGGAGATGGGCTGAACACAGGAAATTGGGACTTACTGGATGGGCATGCAGTCAGCATGGACTGGTTGGGCCAAAGGGCCTGTATCCTAATCCAGGTTACATCTTGGTGAACCTCTTCTGCGCCCTGTCCAAAGACTCCACATTCTTCCTGTAATGGGGTGACCAGAAATTCACACAATATTCCAAATGAAGGCCTAATGAAAGTTTTATTCAGCTGCAATGTGATTTCTTGGCTTTTATACTCAACACCCTGACCAAAAGAAGGTGGTATGCCTTCTTTACCACCCTATCAACTTGTGTTGCCACTTCCAGGGAGCTATGGACTTGCACCCCAAGATCCCTCTGTGCATCAGTTCTCATGAGGGTCCTGCCACTAACTCTTACATTTGACCTACCAAAGTGTATCACCTCACACTTGTCTGGATTAAACTCCATCGGTCACTTCTCTGCCAACATTTCCAACTGATCTATAACCTGCTGAATCCTTTGACAACCTTCCTCACTGTCCACAGCTCCACCAATCTTTGTGTCATCTGCAAACTACTAAATCACCCATCTACATGGGTGATGCAGGATCCTGATGCCGGGTTTCGACCCGACACGTCGACAATTCCTTTCCTCCTACAGATGCTGCTCGACCTGCTGAGTTCTTCCAGCAGATTGTTTGTTGCTCCCATCTACATTTTTGTCCAAATCATTTATATCTCACAAGCAACAGAGGCCCCAGCACCAATCCTTGTGGAACACCACTGGTCACAGACCTCCAGTCAGAATAACACCCCTCCACCACTACCCTTTGTCTTCTGTGACGAAGCTCATTTAGGATCCAATCCACCAAGTCTCCATGGATACCATGTGCCTTAATCTTCTGGATCAGCCTCCCATGAGGTAAATTGTTGAAAGCTTTACTAGAGTCCGTGCATACACCATCCACTGGCCTACCCTCATCAATTATCTTTGTCACCCTCTTCAAAAAAATGAGTCAAGTTAGTTTGGTACAACCTCTCCTGAACTAATTCATACTGACTATCCCTAATAAATCCATGCTTTTCCAGATGCTAGTAAATCCTATCCCGAAGAAGCTTCTCCAATAATTTCCTTATCACTGATGGAAGGCTCATCGACCTATAATATCCTGGTTTGTCTCGATTGTTCTTCTTAAACAGAGGAACGACACTGGCTACCCTCCAGTCCTCTGGGACCTCACCTGTGGCAAGAGAGGATACAAAGATCTCTGTCAATGCCTCAGCAATCTCCTCCCTTGCCTCCTTCAATAACCTAGAACTGATCCCATCAGGCCCTGGGGACTTATCCACCTTAATGTTCTTCAGGAGACCCAACAAGACTTCCTTCTTGATATCAACATGCCCGAGAATATCAGCATCCCACTCCCTGATCTCACTGTCGTCCATGTCCTTCTCCTTGGTGAATACCGATGCAAAGTACTCGTTCATTTCCTCATCCACTTCCTCTGGTTCCAGGCATAGATTCCCTCCTTTGTCCTCGAGTGGTCCTACCCGCTTGCTTTTAAAATGCCTTGGAATTCTCTTTAATCCTACCTGCCAAGGACATTTCAGTCCCTTTTAGCCCTCCAGATTTTTCTGCTTCTTTCCTGTTTCATTCTTCTACACCCACTCTACCTCTGTGTTCCCTTCATAGATCCTTGGAAGTACGCCAGGGTCCCGCTATTCCTCAATACTCCTTCAGGCCCTCCCATTTACACAATGAATCACAGAGAGACAATGGACGGAAACGGGACCTCTGGTGCACCGAGTCCACGCCGAACTTCGACAACCCAGTTACACCTATCTTTCACTCATCCCAGTTTTTATTCTCTCCACAATCCCATCGAACCTCACCCCCTCCCCCGAGATCCTACCCCTCGCCCACACACAATGGACAATTTACAGCAGCCAATTAACCCACAGATCTGCATGTTGTTGGGATGTGGAAGAATCCCAAGTGGTCACAGGAAGAGAGTGCAAACTCCACACAGACAGCGCTGGTCAGGATGGAACCTGGATCCCTGGTGCTGTGAGGCAGTAGATCCAGCCACTGCACTGCTGCACCACCTACGGTATGTCCTACCCTGATTTGATCTCCCAAAGTGCATCGCCTTGCAGAATTAACATCCAGCCCCCATCACTCTGCCCAATCATCCTGACCTTGAACTATCCTACTCACCATCAACAACTCTACCGTATCCAAATCAGTAATGTACACAACAGACATCAGGTGTCTCAGCACCAATCCCTCCAGTACACACCGGTCACACCTTCCAATCACAAAAACAACCCTGCACCACCACCCCAACCTCCTATCACCAGGCCAATTTTGGATCCAATTTGCCAGCTTGTTCTGGATTCCATGGGTTCGAACCTTCTCAACCAGTCTCCCTTGTGGGACCTAACTGAAGTCCATGTGGACTACTTCAACTCTCTGTTCCATTCAGTACATGTTGCTACATGTCCTGTGATGTTTAAGGATGTGAGCAAACTCTGGGTGAGTGACGTCCACTGCAGGGGTAGGGAGGGATGGAGGAAGGAATGGCACCCGTGTTACCTTCTGTTAACTCAGGAGAATCCGCAGGAGGAGGTTTCCTGGAGGAACTTCCTAGAAGCCGGCACGTCCTCAGTCTTGTTCTGTTCTTCCGGCAGTCACGAAGGGGACCTGGGGAATTTTCGGCCCAATTCTAGTGGGGTCCTACGTCAGACAGTACCACATGTGCATCTCCAGCTACACGGGGCTCTCTCAATTATCGGGCGCTCCATCGTGGTAAGTGAAGGAAGGGGAGTTTGAAAGTTCACCACAGAGGTTACTGCAGTCAGCCTGCCAAGGGGGGGGGGGGGGGGGGGGGGGAGCTTCCAGCCTCCCAATTAAAAGGACGCAGGGTCGGACTTCATCTCTGAGATATGAATTCACCTGGACAGACCTGTCATATCGAATGTAGGGATGCTGAGGGAGCGCCGTGTTGTGGGAGGGACGGTGAGGGAGCGCCGTGTTGTGGGAGGGACGGTGAGGGAGCACCGCGCTGTGGAAGGACCGGTGAGGGAGCGCCACGCTGTGCGAGGGGCGGTGAGGGAGCACCACACCATGGGAGAGCAGTGCTAAAAGATTTTCATATTTTAAGTTATTTACAAGGAATCGAGGGGGTCACAGGGTGGGGTGTAGGGGCCAGAGGGGGTTACAGGGATGGGGAGGGGTGTGAGGGCTGAAGGGGGTTTATGGGAATTTTGAGGGTGTTGTCAGGAAGGCTGTTGCAGGGGGAGGGCGATGAGTGTCGGGGAGGCTGTTCCTGGTCAGGATAGGCAAAGTTGCCATCCTGCCTCTGCTGGACTGGTCTCCGTGTCACTCCTGCCATTGACACCCGCCTCTTGTCTCCTCCGACAGGTTCATGTGGACGAGGATGACCTGGGCCACCTGGACGAGCCAGGCAGCTCACAGCACGGAAACGCTGTTCACCGACTGACCTGCTGTGTGATCGGCGTCAGCAGTGGGAGAGGATGGCCCCAGGAATGAGGGGGCCAGAACCACGCAGCTCCCAGCCAGAGCAGCAGACTGGGGGTAGGGATGGATCAGAGGGGCTGGGGATGGGGGCTGGGGACTGCGGCCCTCGCTGGGTGGGGCTCTCCTTCCCCGTGGCCTGATCCTCTTGCTCAGTGCTGGTCAGTAACTGGTCAGCTGGACAGGGAAATGGTGGAGGATAGCACCTTGCAGGGAGCCCAAACACCAGGCCTCAGGCTGCGGCCAAAATCCCGAATCCAGGTCCCAAACTCCAGATCCAAGTCTAAAACCTCAGACTCCAGGCCCGGGACCCAAGATGCCAGTCTTCAGCACAGATCCCAACCCTCTGTTTGAGGAAAGGATGGTGGAGGGTCAGTGGGCAGGAGGTCAAGGCTGGTGGTCCCAGGTGGGTAACTGACCCATCAGACCAGAGACTCTCCAGAGTTGGCACCAACTCCAACCCTAACCCACTACAGCTCCAGCCTTTTGGTTGGGAATCACAGATCCCAGCACTGCTCTCCTACCCCATTTCCCGGGAATTACCCGGAATTCCCGGGATAAGAGCCCAGCGAGAGGTTCCAGGCCAGCAGCAAACGTACAGACTCTCTGCTCTCCTGCCCCACCAGCGCTGCTGCACTTCACTCAATAAACAAACAATTGACACCTTCCTCTGTGCCTTTTATTCGCTTCGTGTCTGTTCAAAGCTTTTCTCATGCCTATTTTGTTTCTTTTCTTTCAACGACTTCATCTGAAGCAACAACGCATGGCGTTAAAACACTGTCTTCCTTGTCCAGCCCTGTGGTGCCCACCGGCCTCCAGAAAGCCAGCCCTCACCACTTGGTCCCTCTCTAGAAATGGCAGGTGGTTGGGGAGTCCGTGAACTGGCTTCAAAACCTGTCGCATGGTGCTGCTCTCCAGCAGGTCCCCAACGTAAAGGGGTAGGACTTCCACATGGAGAGATTCCACTGGGGAACTCCCTCACTGCCTGATGGCAGAGTGCACTGCCAGAGTGTGTCCAGACCGCAGACAAGGGTGAAGACAGGGAGAGAATGCAGGAGCAGCCTGTACAGAAAGTGCCCCGGTGGGAGAATAATTACCAGCGAGCATCATCTGGGAGGATGTTCTTTGTACAGCCCAGCCCACACAGGAGCAGTAACGCAAGGCACAGTGTGGACCAGCAGAGAGATAGCCTTAGTGTGTGAGTGAGTGGTAGAATCCGAGGGGAATTGGTGGGAATGTGGGGAGAATAAAAGCGAAATGAAGAAGGATTATCGTGAATGGGTGGTTGATGGTTGGCATGGACTTGACGGGCCGAAGGGCCTGTTTTGCTGACTCTGAGTTCAAGGTGCAAGTAACAAGGGTACTACAAAAATCATGGGGTCTAGTCTACACACTGATCACATAAATTAGCAGTGATAGAACATAGAACAGTACAGCATAGGAACAGGCCCTGCGACCCAACTCGTCCACGCCAACCAAGCCACCTACCTCAGCCAGCCCCATTTCCTTGCATTTGGCCCACGTCCCTCTAAACCTTTCTCATCCATGTTCCTGTCCAAATGTCCTTTAAACATTGTAATGTGCCGGCCTCTCGCTTCCTCTGGCAACTTGTTCCATATACCCACAACCTTCTGTGTGAAAAAGTTGCCCCTCAGGTCCTCTTTAAATCTTTCCCCTCTCACCTTAAACCTGTGCCACGTAGTTTTAGACTCTCCTGCCCTGAGAAAAGACTCTGGCTACTCACCTTATCTCCGCCCCCCGTGAATTTATAAACCTCTATAAGGTCCCTCCTCCGCCTCCTTCGCTCCAGAGAAAACAGTGCAGCCCAGTCTCTCCTTACAACTCAAGCCCTCCAGTCCCTGCACCCTTCCAAAGGTGTGGCAACTAGAACTGCACACAATACTCCAAAGGTGGCTGAACCAAAGTTTTATGTAGCTGCAACAAGACTTACTGGACTTACTGAACACCCCAACCGAGGAAGGCAAGCATGCCATATGCCTTCTTTACCACCCAATCTACCCGTGTTTCCACTGTCAGGAAGCTATAGACTTGCACCCCAAGATCCTTCTGTATATCAATCGACTAGGGATCCTGCCATTTACTGGACTTTCCTCTTGCATTTGACCTCCCAAAGTACAACGCCATGGCCAGTGGAAGGAGAGATTGGAGGAAGGGTGTTTTCTAGATCAGTACTGTAAGAGGACAGGGTCCTTTGGATCTAATACTGCAAAATGAGAAAGGTCATTTAATATTCTGGCAGTTATGGAGCTTTAGTGAAAAGTGATCATAAATGATTAGAGTTTTGTATCAAGGTTGAAAGTAGTTTAGTTCACTCTTAATCACAGATGCTGCTCGACCTGCTGAGTTCCTCCAGCAGATGTAGGTTGCTTACAAGAAATATGTAGTCATAGATTTACACAGCACCAAAACAGACCCTTCGGCCCAACTCGTCCATGCTGACCAAGGTGCCTACCTGAACTAGTCCCTTTAGGCTCAAAATCCCAACTGGAAATGTGGTCAAATCTTGGCCTTCGAGATAAAGTGGGAAATAATAATCTGCTGGAAA
Organism: Pristis pectinata; assembly: GCF_009764475.1. Taxonomy (NCBI): domain Eukaryota; kingdom Metazoa; phylum Chordata; class Chondrichthyes; order Rhinopristiformes; family Pristidae; genus Pristis; species Pristis pectinata. The sequence goes on along the minus strand of NC_067440.1, from coordinate 40,647 downwards.
TCTGAACGAGAGCAGAAAATGCTGGAAATGCGCATCAGGTGGGAAGAGAGGAACAGACCACGTTTCAGGTCAAAGACACTTCGTCAGAACTAGAAAAGGGAGAAACCAAGAGTTAATTTGAAACTGCAGAGAGTAGAGGTCGGGGACATGGGACAAAGAACGTGTCTGACAGGGCAGCCTGACTCACTTAACAAGAGCTGGCTGGTTCATGAGAGGAGTTCGAGAAAACAACGCTAGTGTTGGGAAAAGCAGGTGAGAGTTCTGGGTGAAACCTGGAAGGACAAGGAGGATGCTGAGAATGCCCGCCAGGGAGAATAGAGAGCAGAAGTGGTCAGGTCTGAAACACACAGGGAAAGTGAGTTACCTGGAATTGAAATCGATATTGAGTGGGGAAGACGAAGGTGCCCAGACATGATGAGGTGTTGTTCCTCAGGCTTACACTGGGCATCATTAAGAGGCCACAGAATGGGTCAGAGTAGGAGTGGGGACCTTCCCTGAAATCTGGAACTCGTGCCCCAAAAAATATCGAGGTGGGCTGTCAGTTAGATGTTGCAAAACTCAGGTGGAAAAGCTATGGGTGGGTAAGGGTCATGGAACGAAGGTAGGGATCTAACAGGGTGATGGAACACCCCCAATGGCCGAGTGACCTCTTCCTGTTCTGCAGTCCCAGAATAAACTATCTTCATGTTGGATTTGCTCCAAATAACATCCCGATCGCACTGCACCTCATCAGTGAAAACTTTCCTCCAGACCTCGGTGAAGAGCAAATCACACTCAGACACACAGACAAACTCTAATCACACAGACTCACACATACTCCAATCACACTCAGACTCACACACACACTCAGACTCAAATCCATACCAAAACACTCATACTCGAGCCGTCACACTCATGTCCTCCCGCACATACACACTCACTTACACTCACACTTAAACACACACTCCAAAGCACCCTGACACATCAACGCTCTCAGAGATCTACCTGCGTACTGACATCAATCTCTCCACCAACATCACAGGCACTGACGAACTTTGCTGTATGTGGGATCTCGCTGTGCATGGCCACAACAATAGCTTCGTCTCCAGGGTCCCTCACCAACCATGGAGGTTCCAAGGTGAGGAGAGGTGCCAGGGAAAAGCAGGATCCTGCACAGGACAGTCTCAATGTGAAATACAACTCCTTCATTATTTCACCAACCACTTCCAAGTCTGCAACTCACTTCTCCAGATCACTTGTTTACTAATTGCACAGTAAAATGGGAATTAAGGTAAAGCAGAATGTGTCACCGTAACTGCCAGCTGGCACAGTGCAAGGTCATTCTTTACCTCTCTGACTGAGGCAGACAAACACAGCCACCTCTGTCCGAATGTTCTTCAGTGGGACTTCCGGTCACTCCCAGACCACAACATCAGACACACAAACCCTTAAACCCAACCCAGCTGAGGGACCGCGCGTCGTGGGAGGAGCAGCAAGGGAGCACCGTGCTGTGGGAAGGGTGGTGAGGAGGGAGAGCCGCACTGTGGGAAGGGTGGTGAGGGAGTGCTACGCTGTGGGAGGGACTGTGAGGAGGGAGCGCCGTGCTGTAGGGGGGGGCAGTGAGGAGGGAGCGCCGGGCAGTGGGAGGTCCATAACTTATTCCTGAACCAATGTCAGTGAAAACCTGAGTTGTATGCATGTGTGTGACCTGTGGGATCTTGCTGTGCTGCATGTGGGGTACAAGGGATCCATGGAGATGCCACACCTGTAGCCTGTGTGAACCCCCACCCACGTGTGAACCTCCCCTCTGGTCTAATGCCCAGAACCATCAAATGCAACCACAGCAGATCCCTGGTGCAGCCTCCTGCTACTCAGCGGGGCATGACGTCGAGACTTCACGATCCTTGCCTGGCTGACGAGTCACAAGGATGGTGGATGGCGCCCAGACCCTATATAGGATGAGGTCAGAGCCCAAGGGCCAAGAATCCACAGACAGCAGAGAGTATCCTTGTAAGTAACCGACAACGCCATCACCACACAGAGGAAAGAAGAGGGCAGTTAGTACCGGGTCAGCTCAACAAACTATACTGCTCCTTCAGAACTCCATCACACAGGCAGGGGACAGAGGTTGCAGGCAGTGAGTCAGTGGTCCACACTCTACACACTTCCAGTGCATCAAGACCATGGCACTTGTAAAAGGGTCTCCCCTGTGGAGAAAGTGCAGGGCAGTGGGGTAGTTTGGGATTGATACAGGGCTGTGGGGAGAGAATGGCAGTGGGATTAGTTTGGGATTGAACCAGGGCTGTGGGATAAGTGTGGGATTGATAAATATGTGTGGGGTAAGTACAAATCAATGGGATTAGATTTGGATTGATAGAATGATGGCTCCTGCAAGATTAGTTTGGGGATTGATACAGAGCTGTGGGGAGTGTGTGGGGCAGTGGGATTAGTTTGTGAATGATTCAGGGCTGTGGGAAGAGAGGGGTGGTGGGATTAGTTTTGGGACATACAGAGCTGTGGTGAGAGCTGGGCAGTGGGATTAGTTTGTGGATTGATACAGGGTTGTGGAGAGAGGGCAGGGAGATTAGTTTTGATTGCTCTGGGGACATTGGGAGAGAGCAGGCAGTAGGATTTGTTAGGGATTGATACAGGGCTGTGGGGCAGAGAGCTGGACAGTGGATTTTGTTTGGGAATGATACAGGGATGTCCATCGGTGGGTGGGGGGGGGGGGGGGGTGGAAGAGGTGATTGGAATTAGTCTGGATTTGACACAGGGCTACCAGGAGAAGTGGTAGAAGCAGATACAACAGTGGTGTTTAAGAGGTTGATAGACACATGAATATGCAGGGAATGGAGGGATACGGATCGTGTACAGGCAGAAGAAATATAGTTTAATTTTGCATCGTGTTTGGCACAGACATGATAGGCTGAAGGGCCATGTTCTTCCCGCCCCCATGACCCCCACCCCTGCAGGAGGCAAAGACCGGAGATTGGACTGGGTGCCGAGGTGGAGAGATGAAGGGTTCAGTGGTGATGCTCCTGGGGTTGACCAGCGTGGCAATAGGCATCATTGCCAAGTGCCCCAAGCAGTGTTTCCTCAAACGTGACTATGCCTGTGCCTACCTGTACAAGAAGCCCAACTGCAACGGGAAGATGAAGCATCTGGTGGTCCCCATCAACTGCAGCATCACCAAGATGATGAGGCCCTGATATAGCATCTCCCCCGTGGTGGTAGCCAGGGCCTGCATGCTGGTGACCTCCTACAGCAAGATGATTTACAGAGGCGTTCGCTCAATCTACTCAGAGATAAAGAGGAGATTCTCCAAAGCCAAGGGCAGATCCAAACACCGCTTCAACAGCCTCTTCTGCTACTGCCCCAAGATGTGAGGGCTTGCCTGCTCAACAGGAGGGGAGGATGGCCTCCTGACCAGCCACAGCTGACCGACACTTGCCCGCATCTAGCTGCTGACCACCAATAAATTCACCGCTTTCCCTCATGGTCTCTGTTTACATTGGCCCTTCTGTGGGTGGACGGAGGTAATGGAAGGAGGGGAGTTGGTGGGAAGAGGCTTGATGATGATGAGCAGGGGGCAACAGCTCTCACTCTGACACAGTGCAGACTGAGCTGGGAGCAGGCACGGGAGCTGCGAGACGAGGAGAAGACTTCAGACTACAGAGCTGAGGGAGCGCCGCGCTGTGGGAGGGGCGGTGAGGGTGGAGAGCCGAGCTGTGGGAGGGGCGGTGAGGGTGGAGAGCCGCGCTGTGGGAGGGGCGGTGAGGGTGGAGAGCCGTGCTGTGGGAGGGGCGGTGAGGGTGTGTCACAGTGTGGGAGGGGCAGTGAGGTTGTGCCACAGTGTGGGAGGGGCGGTGAGGATCGCGTGGATAATCTCCTGGTGTGTCTTCTGCTGGGCCTGGCCAAGTTGGCCATCCGTGGGTCGCGGCGACGGGCAGCGGAGGGTTCTGGCCCGTCTTCCGTGCGCGTGCGGATGTCCTTGAAGAAGGAGCACGCGGTCTCCACGGGCACCCTGGTCGAGTTCTGCGCTCAGTGGGTCCCTCAGGGGATCACGTGTGTCGTGGACGGTGCAAATGCGATTCTTATTTGAAGTGTTGCGTTAGCAGGTGTTGTATTGCTTGAGTGTTTCACAGGTGTTAGTTAGCATTACTTTCGTCATGTAGCTGCTTAGTTTGTTCTTCTCTTCTGTAATAGTTGCAGTGTATTGACACTGGTTGTCCATTTTGTGGTGATTTTAGTTAATAAATGTTTATTTAAAAAAAAGCGACAGTGAAGGGGGAGCCCCGTGGTGAGGGGGGGGGACGGTGAGGGGGGAGCCCCGCCCTGTGGGAGGGGCGGTGAGGGGGGAGAGTTGCACTGCGGGAGGAGCGGTGAGGGGGGGCAGTGAGGGGGGAGATCCGCGCTGTGGGGGGGGGGTGGTGAGGGGGGAGAGCCACGCTGTGGGAGGGGCGGTGGGGGAGGGGCACCATGGTGAGGAGGGCGGTGAGGGGGGGCGCCGCGGTGAGGGGGGGGGAGGGGGTAGCGCCGCGGTGAGGGGGGGGGCGGTGAGGGGGGAGCGCCGCGCTGCGGGAGGGGCGGTGAGGGGGGGCGGTGAGGGGAGAGCGCCGCACTGCGGGAGGGGCGGTGAGGGGGGGGCACCGGGCTGCGGGAGGGGCAGTGAGGGGGGAGCGCCGTGGTGAGGGGGGGAGGTGAGGGGGGGGCGCTGCGCTGCGGGAGGGGCGGTGAGGGGGGGCGCCGCGCTGCGGGAGGGGCGGTGAGGGGGGGGCGCCGCGCTGCGGGAGGGGCGGGGAGGGGGCGCCGCGCTGCGGGAGGGGCGGTGGGGGGGGGCGCCGCGCTGCGGGAGGGGCGGGGAGGGGGCGCCGCGCTGCGGGAGGGGCGGGGAGGGGGGAGCGGTGAGGGGGGAGCGCTGCGCTGCGGGAGGGGCGGTGAGAGGGGGGCGGTGAGGGGGGAGCGCCGCGCTGCAGGAGGGGCGGGGAGGGAGCGCCGCGCTGGGGGAGGGGCGGTGAGGGGGGGTGGGGAGGGGGGAGCGCCACTCTGCGGGAGGGGCGGTGAGGGGGGGGCGGTGAGGGAGCACAGGGTCATCTCCACTAGTCAATACAATGAAACAATCTAATTGGTCAGAATGGCCAGTGATGTCAAGTATGATGTCAACAAGAGGGGGATTGTCACCGGCGCCCCAGCACCCAGCAACGGTTGCCCTGGTGATGGTTGCTGCCCTGGGAGGTGGCCAATGGGCCGGCAGTGGCCGGAGGTTGGCGGTCAGTGTGCACAGGCCAGCTTCGGGCCCTTCACTTGCTGACCATTGATGTGGGCAGCATGAGGCGGACGCTGGTGATCAGTCCTGGGGAGGCAGCTGTGGCCACAGCCAGCGTCTCCTGCCGCTACTTCAAGTGTGCCCTCCGCTTCCTGTCCCAGCACGTCTACGTCATCACCGGGGTGGCCGTCACAGGTGAGGGCAGCCCGGCCCCAACCGGAGGTCTGTTACCTGGGCAACGCAGCCACCAGCCCATGCACAGCAAGAGCCCACGCTCAGCAGCACGGCTGGCACTTCCCTCCTGCTCTCCGTTGCGGAAACAACGGGCCGCGGGGATTCTTCAAACACCAGCCCCTCCACGCACCCTCTCTCTCCTCCCTGTGTCACCCCAGGGGCTTATCTGAGGATACGTGGGCCCTTGAAATATCATCCCACAGCACGGCACTCCCTCCTCACTGACCCTCCCGCAGCAGGTACTCCCTCCTCACTGACCCTCCCGCAGCAGGTACTCCCTCCTCACTGACCCTCCCGCAGCAGGTACTCCCTCCTCACTGACCCTCCCGCAGCACGGTGCTCCCTCCTCACCGCCCATCCTGCAGTGTGCTGCTCCCTCCTGACAGCCCCCCCACCACAGCACAGCACAGCGCTCCCACCTCACCACCCCTCCCACGGCGCAGCTCTCCCTCCTCACCACCCCTCCCACGGCGCAGCGCTCCCTCACCACCTCCACGGCGCAGCGCTCCCTCCTCACCACCCCTCCCACAGCACTCCTTCCTCACCACCCCTCCCGCGGTGCTCCCTCCTCACCACCCCCCAACAACAGCACGGCGCTCCCTCCTCACCACCCCTCCTCTGGCGCTCCCTCCACACTACCCCTCCTGCAGTATGCTGCCCCCCCCGCCCCCGCCACAGCACAGCGCTCCCACCTCACCACCTCTCCCACGGCGCAGCAGTCCCCTCACCGCGCCTCCCGCTGCTCGGTGCTCCCTCCTCACCACCCCTCCTGCAGAACAGCGCTCCCTCCTCAACACCCCTCCCACGGCATGGCGCTCGCTCCTCACCGCCCCTCCTGCAGCGTTCCCTCCTCAACACCCCTCCCACAGTGTAGTTCTCCCTCAAGTTTTGGAAAGCTGTGTGGAATTGGGACAGGATTGTGAGGTCCTTGAGCATTTCTCTGTACAAACTCCATGTGCTGGCGACTGATTGGGATCGTGATTGGTGCAGACTTCTGAGGTGTGTGTGTGTGTGTGTGTGTGTGTGTGTGTGTGTGTGTGTGTGTGTGTGTCACACACAGCCTGCATTTGTTTCCCAGCACTAGTCACCCTTGAGGAGGTTGCAGTGAACCATCTGGGTACTTGCTGATGTAGCCTGGGTACCTGTGTCTTTGGTTAGCACAGAATGTTAATGGGGACTCAGCAACAGAAACGCAATTGGATGCCAAAGGTGGGTGGTTGGACTCTCTCTCATTGGGAATGGTCAATGCCAGATACTTTCATGGTGTGCTCACTGGCCATCATGCTGCATGCAGGCATGGACTGCTTCATTGACTGAGGTTTCTCCTCAGCAGAGAACTAGTCTGCCAGCTGTATCCTTCAACGGTGGTGTCACCAAGTCATTGAGGGAGAAGAGGGGCCATAATGGGGTTGTGAGATGGGAGAGGAATGAAGAGGGGCATTCCCTCCCCCTCTCCCTCCCCCTCCCTCTCTCCCTCCCAACCCATTATCTTCCCTCCTGTCATCCAGGAAGAGGTTGGGATGGGAGAGGAGAGGATGGGAGGGGAGGGGATGGGAGAGAGCGGGTAGTGGGGCAAGGGAAGGGGAGAGGGGGAGAGGGGAGAGGGGAGGGGACAGGATGGGAAGGTTTGGCAGGGACAGTGACGGTTAGGATGTCGAGGGGAGGGGAGGGGATTCAGGGAGAGATCACAGCCCTGGTGTTTGTGCTGAATCCCACGTCATTCCCAAGGCACAAGCTTCCTGATCTTACGGAACTGGCTGGCGGGAGGTGTCTGCCACTGCACCAAGCGGATGGATGGGAAAACCGTGATCATCACCGGAGCCAACAGGGGGATCGGGAAGGAGACGGCTCGAGAACTGGCGAGGAGAGGTAGGTGGACGTAAGCCTCCCATCCCCCTGGCACATGGTCCCAGGAACAGACCCGAACACAGACTTGACACGGACCCTGACACAGATCCATGTCCGAACTGGGCCCCAGAATGGACACGGACCCAGATACGGAATAGACATGGTCAGAACCTGGAGACAGACACCACCCTGCCCAAGCATCGACTTGCACCAACTCAATCCCCGACACACACAGACCTGTCCCAACACAAACCCACCGTCCCCACCCCCACCTACCCTTCCCTAACCAGCTCCCACCCTGAATCCCCACATCACCAATTCACGCCCCACAGCCCCAAACCCTCCCCATTTCCTAACATTCCTCCCTCCCTCCCGCACCTCACCCTTGCCCACCTTCCATCACTACCCCTCTTGCTCTCACCTTCCCTCCTGTCTCACTTCCCACTCACCCTCCCTCATCTCATCTACCCCTCTCCCTTACCTCATATCGCCCCTTCATCTACCCCTCTCCCTCTCCTCTCTCACCCACTCTCCTCCCCCTCTCTCCCATTCCCACACCTTCCCCTCCCCTCCATCTCCCCCTCCCCACCCTCCCCTCTAACTTCCACCCTTCCCTCCCCTACCCTCCCCTCTCCCCGCCCCTCCCTCCCCCCATCCCACCCCTTCCTTGAACTCCCACTCCCTCCTCCCCTCTCCGCTACCTCCTTCCCCTCTCTCCTGCCCACCCTTTCCTCTAAAACCCACTCCCTCCTCCCCAACCTACCTCCCCTCTCTCCCTCCCCTCTTTCCCCTCACCTACCCCACTCCCCACCCCCACCCTCCATCCCCCCTCCCCCACCCCGTCCCCACACTCCGTCCTCTCTCCTACCCCTCTCCCCTCCCCTACGACCCTCCCCACTTCCCACCCCCATCCCCACTCCCAACCCTCCCTCCCCTCCCCCTCTCCTATACCCAAACCCCCATCCCCACCCCCACCCACCCCTCTCTCTCCTACCCCTCTCCCCTCCCCCGTCCCCACCCCCACCCTCTCCCCTTCCCCTCTCTCCTTTACCCCTTGTCCCTACACCCACCCTCCCTCCCTCCCCTTCCCCTCTCTCCCCACCCCACCCCACCCTCTCCCCACCCCACCCTACCCTCTCTCCACCCCGAGGGCGTGCTGCCCTGCTGCAGGAGCGCGTGTGATCCTGGCCTGCCGGGACCTGGAACGTAGCGAGCAGGCGGCCGAGGAGCTGCGGATCAGCACCGGTAACGAGGGCGTCGTGGTGTCCCGTTTGGACCTGGCCTCGCTCGAGTCCGTGCGCTGCTTCGTCAGGGACATGGCTGAGACCGAGGGCAAGATCGACATCCTGATCAACAACGCAGGTCTGTGTGGTGAGGGGCAGGGGGAGGGAGAGGGTGGGGCGAGGGGGCGTAGAGGGGAGAGAGAGGGTGGGGCGAGGGGGCGTAGAGAGAGGGGAGAGGAAAAGTGGGTAAAAGGTGAGGGGGAAGGTTGGGGGAGGGGGGAGGGTCTCCCCTCATAACAAAGTCCTCCAATCCAGGCAACATCCTGATGAATTTCCTCTGCACTCTCTCCAGCACAACCACCTCCTCCCTACAGTGCAGCAACACTCCGTGTCTAACCCGTGTTTTATACAGCAGTAACATCATGTCCCAGCGCTGTTTTCCATGCCTGGCCTATGCCACCTGCATGTCCACTTTCAGGGATCTGTGGACTTGTACCCCACAGTCCCTCTGTTCATCCACACTCCCCACAGCCCTTCCATTTACTCTTTTACACCCCACCTGTTCGCCTTCGTCACCTCACCCTCGTTGGGAATAAATTCCATTTGCCAACACTCCAACTTTCCATCCGATCGACACCCTGCTACAGCCTTAGACAACCTTCCTCACTATCCACAACACCAGCAACTTCCGTGTCATCCACGATCACACCTCGTACGTTCGATTCCAAGTCATTCATACACATCACAGACAGCAAAGGTCCCAGCACCGATTCCTGGGATACACCACCGGTCATAGGCTTCACAGTAGAGGGCAATCGTTCAGGAGTTTGGGTGAAAGGTATACGAGAGAAGGGTCGGTACAATCTCAGGGCATTGATCAATGCCAGACTGAACAACTGGGGACTGTGGGAACAGGCCAGAGGGGCTGAACAGCCTCTTCTCACCATCTGCTTTCTTTCTCACCCTCTCTCATCCACCTCTCTCCCTCACTTCCTTTACATCCCCTCTCCCTCTCACTCCTCTCTCTCCACCCCTCACCCCACTCTCATACCCTTGCCCCTTCTCTCCACTATCACCATTTTCTCTCTCCCCCTCTCCCTACCACTTCCCACCATCCCTCTCTCTACCGTCCTTCACCCAACCCCCTTCACCATCACCTCTCTCCCTTCTTCCTATCTCCCACCACCACCCCTCTCTCTCACCAACCCCCCCCTACCCTCCTTCACCCAACACCCTCTCTGCACCCCTTCCACCTCCTTTCCCCCTCCCCAGGGGCTCCCATTGGACCGAGACAGGTGACAGAGGACGGCTTCGAACTCCAGATCGGGGTCAACCACTTTGGTCACTTCTTGCTAACCATCCTCCTGCTGGATCAGCTGAAGTCCAGTGCGCCGAGCCGAATAATCAACGTCTCCAGCCGAGCCCACAGCATCGGTGAGAGAGGCAGGGGGTAGGGCTGGGGGTGGGGAGTGGCTGGGGGTGGGGGGGAGCATTGTATTGTGGGAGGGACAGTGAGGGAGCTTTGCATTATGGAGGGGCGATGTCAAGTTGGACATTGTGGAGATGTTATATTCCGTCAGGGACTTTATCCCTGGGCTCTGTCTGCTCCCTGAAGTGGTTGTAGAGGAGCTCCCCGTCGAGAAGGCAGCAGTGTGTGTCGCTGGTGACCTGGAGCCGACAGTTAAACCTCACTAAGTACAACAGTCAGGAAGTCACATTGCAGTCACGTTGTGCTGAGCACAGACATGGTGGGCCGAAGGGCCTGTTCTCTGCTCTCCTGGTCTATGTTCGATCCAGTGGAACCGGCGCATTCTCAGCCTGCTGTCTGTGGGCTTCTGCAGTCCACCAATAATCAGCTGCGTTACAACTGCCCTGACTTCCAGAATCTTCCCAGGGCTTTGAGACCCTCTGGGGGCAGGATGGAGGGGTTATGCTAGTGCCCACCTCCCCCCCCCCACCCCGCCTGCCCTCAGTCTCTCTTTCCGAATCTCTCCATCTCCCTGCAAATCTCACTCTTCCCCTGTCCCGCTCTCTCTTCCTTTGTCCATCCCTCCCACTGACCCTCTGCCCTCCTCTGATCCACCATCTCTCCCCACTGCCCCCTCTCTACCCCTCCATTCCATCCACTCTCTCTCTTTCCTTTACCCTCACACCATTCCTCCCCTATGCCGACTCTCCCCCTCTACACAACCCTCTCCTCCCCACTCACGTTCCTCCCTCCCTTCCCATCTCTTCCCCCTCCACCCCTCCCATCCTATATACCCCCTCCCTCTCTCTCCACACCCCTCTCCCTCCATCCCTCTCCTCCACCCCTCTTGCAGGCAAGATTCGCTTCAACGACATCAACATGAAGGACAGCTACGATTCACTGGTGTCCCACTGCCAGAGCAAGTTGGCCAACATCCTCTTCACCCGCGAGTTAGCTCAGCAACTGCAAGGTGAGGCTGGGAGTGGGGGCAGGGGTGGGTTCAGCCCCTCCCCAGACTGTGGGAGGGTAGGGTTGGTGGGTCTCAAGCAACACACAGTGGGGTAGCCCTGGAGTTCAGTCAGTGTGGAGAGTAACATCTACCACAGACCTGGCCCCCAGCACTTGCCACATTAGACATTTGAGCTTAAGGCTGTTGCTTGGAATCCTCAAGCTTGCTCCCAGCAACCCTGGGAATCGTACGGAGCAAACCCAGACACCACAGGGCTGAGGGTACATAACACACCAAGCCTTGAGTTAAACCTGGGAGTGGGTGATAGGACAGAGTAGAGGGATCTTCACTCTGTGTCTGACCCCGGGAGTGTGTGATGGGACAGTGCGGAGGGAGCTTCACTCTGTGTCTGACTCCGGGAGTGTGTGATGGGACGGTGTAGAGGGAGCCTCACTCTGTGTCTGACCCCGGGAGTGTGTGATGGGACAGTGTAGAGGGAGCTTCACTCTGTGTCTGACCCCAGGAGTGTGTGATGGGACAGTCATTACTCACCAGTGACATGATTGATCGGCGTTTGTGCTCTCAGGGACTGGAGTAACCGTGAATGCGGTACACCCTGGCATGGTCTGGACAGACATGGTCAGTTGCATGATGCATCATCAACCTCTCTTGGTCCGTTTGATTGTGGCTCCATTCTACTTCTGCCTGAAAACACCCAAGCAAGGAGCCCAGACCAGCATCCACTGCGCTGTGGCACCCGAACTGGAAGGGGTCACTGGACAGTACTTTAGGTGAGTTCACACCGAGTGTCACCTCCAAACCCAGGCTCAGGACAGGAGCAGATTCCTCCAGTAACTGTCCACACCCTCTCCATAAATATCCAACTCTCACTCTTTCTCTGCCCTCTCTCCCTCCCTATCTGTGTTTTTGTCTCGCATAGGATCAGAGTTGTTACAGCACAGAAATGGGCCCTTCAGCCCATCTCACCCACGCTGACTCTTTGCTCATCTACATTGATCCAATTTGCTAGCAGTGGGTCCCTCTATGGCTTCCCTATCTGTGCATGTCTAAATGGCTCTTCAATGTAGTGACAGTATCCAACTCCATAGAACCATACAGCACAAAACAGGCCCTTCGGCCCGCCATGTTGTGCCATCCATCAAACCACCCTCACACTACCTAACCCCTTCCTCCTGCATATCCCTCCATCTCACATTCCTCCATATGCCTATCCAACAAGCTCTTGAACCTGTCCAATGTATCTGCCTCCACCACCACCCCAGGCAGTGCATTCCATGCCCCAACCACTCTCTGGGTGAAAAACCTCCCCCTGACATCTCCCCTGAACCTCCCACCCGTAACCTTAAAGCCATGCCCTCTCGTCTTGAGCATTGGTGCCCTGGGAAGGAGGTGCTGACTGTCTACTCTATCTATTCCTCTCAATATTTTATATACCTCTATAATTCTCCTCTCATCCTCCTCCTTTCCAGTGAATAAAGCCCTAGCACCTTAAGCCTCTCATATTCAATACTCTCTAATCCAGGCAGCATCCTGGTAAATCTCTTCTGCACCCTCTCCAACGCCTCCACATCCTTCCTATAATGAGGTGACCAGAACTGAACACAGTACTCTACTCTTAAACTCAATCCCGTGACTTATGAAAGCTAACATCCCATTGGCCTTCTTAACCGCTCTTTCCACCTGTGAGGCAACTTTCAATGAACTGTGAATATGAACCCCCAGATCCCTCTGCTCCTCCACACTGCCAAGTACCTTGCCATTTACCCAGTACTCTGCCCTGGAGTTTGTCCTTCCAAAGTGTACCACCTCACACTTCTCCGGATTGAACTCCACCACCTCCTCTGGCAGTGACTTCCAGATATCAACCCCTCTCTGTGTCAAACACTTACCCGAGATCCCCTTTAAAACTCTTTTCTCTCACCTTAAACCTACGCCCTTTTGCTTTTGATACCACTACCACAGGAAAAAGACTATTTACCCTATCAATGCCTCTTATAATTTCACATGCCTGTAACAGACCACCCCTCAGCCTCCTCTGCTCCAGGGAAAACAGGACCAGCCTCTCCCCATGACTGAAGTCCTCCCATCAGGCAACATCCTGGTGAATTTCCTCTGCACTCTCTCCAGCACAATCACCTCCATCCAAAAGTGTGGTGACCAGAATTGCACACGCTTCAAAGTGCACCCCAACCAGTACTTGGTAAAGTTGCAACAATAACCTCCCGACTCTTATATTCTATATCCAGACCTATGAAGGCAAACGTGCTGTATGCCTTCTTCATCACCCTACCCAGGTGTGTTGTTGCTGTCAGGGAACTATAGACTTGGACACCTAGGCCTCTCTTCGTCAACATTCCTTAGTGCCCCACCATTTACTGCATATGCCCTACCCCTATTTGACTTCCCAAAGTGCATCACCTTGCACTTGTCAGGATTAAATTCCATCTGCCAAAGCTCTGCCAAACTCTCCATCTGATCTGCATCCTGCTGTAGTCTTAGACATCCATCCTTACTATCCACAACACCCCCAACTTCCATGTCCTCTGCAAACATAACCATACATCCTACATTCACATTCAAGTTATTGATAAATATCACAAACAAGGGTGCCAGCACTGATCCCAGTGATACACCACCGGTCACAGCCTTCCAATCAGAAAACCAGCTTTATATCACTACCCTCTGCTTTCTATCACCAATCCAGTTAGCCAGCTGGCCTTAGATCCATGTACCTGAGTCTTCTGGACCAGCCTACCATGTGTGACTTTGTCAAATGACTTCCTCAAATCCAAAAAGACCTCAACCACTTTGCTTTCATCAACCTTCTTAGTTACCTCCTCTGATAACCTACTTTATCTATACCTCCCATAATCTTATAAACCTCCATGAGGTCACCCCTCAGCCTCCTCCTATGCTCCAAGCCTATCCACTCTCTCCTTGTCAGTCCATTGCAGGCAACATCCTGGTGAATATCTTCTGTACTCTTTATAATGTTACATCCTTTCTGTAGTGTGGCAACAGGAACTGTACATGATACTCCAAGTGTGGCCTGGTGGGAGAGGTGCTGTTGGAGTAGCCTGGGTGAGTAACCGCCGTGCATTTTGTAGATGGTGCACACTGCAGCCACTGTGTGCCAGTAGTGGAGGAAGGCAGTGTTTAGGGGGGTGGATGGTATGTCGATCAAGTGGCTGCTTTGCCCTGGATGGTGCCAAGCTTCTCAAGAGTTGTTGGTGCTGCACTCACCCAGGCAGGTGAGGAGTGTTCCATCACACTCCTGACTTCTGGCTTATGGATGGTGGAAGGGCCTTGGGGTGTCAGGAGGTGAGTCACTCACTGCAGGATCCCCAGTCCCTGACTTGCTCTTGTAGCCACAATACGTATACTGAGTTTCTGGTCAGTGATGACTCAGAGGACATTGATGGCGGGGGACTTGGTGATGGGAATACCATTGAATGTCAAGGATAGATGGTTGGGAATGGACATTGCCTGGAACTCTGTGGGATGAATGTTACTTGTCACTTCTCAGCCCACGTCTGCATGTTGTCCAGGTCATGCTGAGAGTATGGACGCTTCATTTGCTGAGGAGTTAGAAATGGAATTAAACCTTGTGCAATCATCAGTGAATGTCCCTACTTCATAGGGAAGGTCATTGATGAAGCAGCTGAAGAAAATTGGCCCGACACTGCCCTGGGGAACTCCTACATCCTGGGACTGGGACAACCACAACCATCTCCCTTTGTACAAACTGTGACTCCAACCACTGGAGTGTTTCCCCTTGATGCCAGGCACAGTCAAATGCTGCTCCCTCAAGGACAGTCACTCACACCCCACCACTGTAATTCAGCTTTATGGTCCTTGAACAAGACCTGGAGCAGTTTTTTCCTGGTCAAACCCAAACTGAAGATCAATGAGTAGGTTACTGGACAAGATTATCTTGTATTAGTGCTGGTCTCTTCCACCTTCGCCCACGTCACAACAAAGAACACACTTTCTTAGTCTGACCAAATGGAAGCTGATCTTCCCGGCTTCTCTCTCCTCCCCTTCCTGCCTTCCCTCCCCTCCTCTCTTCCCTAACTCTTCCCTCCTTCCCTTTCCCCCTTCTCTCCCTCTCATCTCCTCCTCCTCTCCCTTCCTTTCTCCTCCCCCCCCCAACATCCCACACTACCCTCCCTTCCACCACTGTTTCCCTCACCCTTGCCCACCCTCCTGTGGCTCCCTCCCCTCCTCTCTCCCCCTCCTACCCCTGACCCACAGTGACTGCATGGTGAGAGAGGTTTCCTACTACGCCCAGGACGACTGTACGGCTAAGGCCCTGTGGGACCTGAGTATCGAAATGGTGCGCTTGGAGATCTCACCGAGCACCATCAACGACAGTCTGTACTGGTCGATGTCACACCTGATCCGAGGGACCAATGTCAAGAAGAACCGCATTTGCGTTTATTGAGCTAGTGTATGTGTACTGCAGAGGAATAAAGAACAGCTTATATCCAGTCTGGTATTGCTGCCTCCCGCTACCTGTCTCCCTCTGTGTTCCCCACTCAACACTGACACCCCGACACCCCAAGAGAGGTAGGTGAGGGTGTCACAGAGCCACAGAGTTATACAGCAGGGAAACAGGCCCTTCGGCCCAACTCATCCATGCCAAGTTGTCTACCTTAGCTCGTCCCATTTGCCTGCGTTTGGTACATATCTCTCTAACCTTTCCTATCCGTCTATCTGTCCAAGCGTCTTTTAAATGTTGTAATTGTACCCACTTCTACAGCTTCCTTTGGCAACTCGTTCCATATACTGACCACCCTCCGTGTGAAAGACTTACCCCTCAGGTCCATTTTAAATATTTTTCTTTTCACTCTATGCCCTCTGATTTTGGACTCCCCAACCCTGAGAGAAAAACTGTGACGTTCCACCTTATCTATGCCCCTCATGATTTTATAAACCTCTATAAGGTCACCCCTCAGCCGCCTTCGCTCCAGGGAAAACATTCCCAGCCTGTCCAGTCTCTCCTAATAACTCAAGCCCTTCAATCCCAACATCTTAGTGAATCTTTTCCGCACCAGATCTGCGCACAATATTCCAAGTGCAGTTTCACAAACTACTTGTACAGTTGTAACATGAAGTCCCAACACTTGTAATTAATACCCCTTCTGATGAAGGCAATCATGCTATACATGTTCTTCAACACCCTGTCTACCTACACTTTTACAAATTTATGTATCTGCACCCTTACGTCTCTCTGTTCTACAACACTCCCCAGTGCCCTGTCGTTCACTGTGTATGTATGTCTGCCCTGGTTTAACTTCCCAAAAATGCATCACTTCGCACTTGTCCAAGTTAAACTCCATCTGCCATTCCTTGGCCCACTTTCCCAGTTGATCTAGATCCTGTTGTAACCTTAGACAATCTTCTTCATTGTC
Source organism: Pristis pectinata (assembly GCF_009764475.1). Taxonomy (NCBI): domain Eukaryota; kingdom Metazoa; phylum Chordata; class Chondrichthyes; order Rhinopristiformes; family Pristidae; genus Pristis; species Pristis pectinata. The sequence continues at coordinate 24,245 of NC_067440.1, read as the reverse complement.
CACTATACCACCAATTTTGGCGTCATCTGCAGGCTTACTAATCATGCCGCAAGGTAACGATGCAGCTCTATAAAACTCTGGTTAGACCACACTTAAGAGTACCGTGTCCAAGTCTGGTCGCCTCATTATAGGAAGGGTGTGGAAGTGTTGGAAAGGGTGCAGAGGAGATTTACCAGGATGCTGCCTGGTTTAGAGAGTATGCATTTTGAGGAGAGACTAAGGGAGCGAGAGCTTTACTATTTGGAGAGGAGGATGAGAGGAGACATGATAGAGGTGTACAAAATATTAAGAGGGATAGAGTGGACAGCCAGCGCCTCTTTCCCAGGGCACCAATGCTCAATACAAGAGGGCATGGCTTTAAAGTAATGGGGGGGAAGTTCAAGGGAGATATCAGAGGAAGGTATTTTACCCAGAGAGTGGTTGGGGCATGGAATGCGCTGCCTGGGGCAGTGGTGGAGGCAGGTACATTGGTCCAATTCAAGAGATTACTAGATAAGCATATGAAGGAATTTAAAATAGAGGGATATGTGAGAGGAAGGGGTTAGATAGTCTTAGGCAAGGTTTAAAGGTCAGCACAATATTGTGGACCAAAGGGCCTGTACTGTACTGTGCTGTTCTGTTCTATGCCACATACATTCTCAACCAAATCGTTAATATAGATGACAAACAACAGTGGACCCAACACCAATCCCTGTGGCACACAGCTGGTCACTGGCGTCCTGTCTGACAGACCCTCTGACTCCTTCCACCGAGCCAATGTTGTAGCCAATTGGGCAGGTCACCTTGGATCCCATGTGATCTAACCTTCTTGACCAGCTCTCCATGAGGGACCTTGTCAAAGGCCTTGTTAAAGTCCACATAGACAACATGTGGAGACTGTGATATGGGACTGGGAAGCTCGGGAAAGGTGGGGAATAGGAGCAAAGACTAGGAGAGTAGGAGGTAACCAGAATTGGGTGAGCAGTATCAGCTGTTGAGTGGAGAATGCCAGTTCTAGTCATGAGCTCTACTGCAGAATAACTGGTGCTTTGAACAACCTCCCGCTTCGGACAGTCCCTCTGTCACTTCCCCAACTGAGGCAGCTGATACGGTAATGTGGGGAATGGGCTGCAGTTGAGACCACATTTGACACTGGAGAAAGCATACTGGCACATGTGAAATTTCTGCCCAACAACAAGTCTTCAACGGGAGAATAGGTTACAGGGAAATAACAGGAGGGATGAGAGCTAGGACAAGGTTGAAGGGCCAAATGGACTCCTTTATGAGAAATTGCAAAAGTGGGTCCCTGAAGCCACTTTTCCTGCTTGGAGAGGGTTCCGGAGATATGGAGAGGTGTAGCGACTGGAGGGAGTTCCAGAGAAGGGGAGGGATGTAGGGGCCAGAAGGGGTTACAGAGACAGAGAAGGGTGTAGGGGCCAGAGGGGGTTACAGAGACAGGGAGGGGTGTAGGGGGGTTAAGAGGGGGCTTAGAGGTGTAGGGGCCGGAGGGGGTTACAGAGACAGAGAAGGGTGTCGGGGCCGAAGGGAGTTACAGAGATGGGGAGGGGTGTGGGGGCCAGAGGGGGTTAGAGACAGGGAGGGGTGCAGGGGGCAGAGGGGGTTACAGAGACAGAGGTGTCGGGGCTGGAAGGAGTTAGAGACAAGGAGGGTGTTGGGGACAGAGGGGGGTTACAGAGACTGAGAAGGGTGTAGGGGCTGAAGGGGGTTTCAGTAACGGGGAGGGGTGCAGGGGACAAAGGGAGTTACAGAGTGAGAAGGGTGTAGGGGCTGGAGGGGGTTTCAGAAATGGGGAGGGGTGCAGGGGATGAAGGGAGTTACAGAGTGAGAAGGGTGTAGGGGCTGGAGGGGTAACAGAGACAGAGAAGGGTCTGCCACACTCCCCTCCCACCACCATCTCAATCTCCCTTGGGATTCCCTCTCTTCCCTGCTCTTCTTGCTCCATCTCCGTATTCTCTCTCCGTGCATTTATGCTCTCACTCCTACCGTCCTGCTCTCCCTCCCGCCGCCCTGCTCTCCCTCCTACACTTTCTGCATCTCGCGTCCTCTGCCCCCTCCACCTCCAAGTTCTGCTCCCTGTCTCCCCCACTCTTTCTTTCCTGCCCCACCATCTCTCTCTCTCTCCCCCTCTGCCTCATCCTCTCATCCTGTCTCTCCACCTCCCCCCACCTCCCCCCCACTTCTCTCTGAACTGCTGGTTCCATTTCTCCTGTCTGTAGATGACAAGATGCTGCCTTGGGGAGGACCTTTCCACCCAGTCCTGCCCAGCAGGCTGGTGTAAGTGGTATAAGGCGAGAGGAAGGAGTTTTAAAGGGGACCTTGAGGAGTAAGTTTTTTTTTTACACAGAGGGTGGTTGATATCTGGAATGTGCTGCCAGAGAAGGTGGTGAAGTCAGAGACACTCCCTAGGTTAAGGAGGCATTTAGACAGGCACCTACAAAGGCAAGGCAGAGAAGGATATGGTCCTAATGCGTGCAAATGGGATCAGTGTAGGCGGGGAGGAAGGTCAGCCTGGACAAGGTGGGATGAAGCCCAGAACAGAGAAAGCGAAAATAAAGCACAGAAACAGGCCCTATGATTTGCAAAATGTGTACAGATTTAAATAACACAGATGTGACCACCCGGTTTACCTTCCAGCTTACGCTCGATGCCTTGCTGAGCTTGTGTGTGTGTGTTTCCTATGTCAACGGTCACAGGCTCTAGACAGTCGGTGGCAGTGCCTGGTGGGCGTCTGGTTGACACAAGGCTGGAGGGAGGTTTGGCAGAGAGAGGGCTGGTAACACAGTGCACATGGCAAATCCATTTTAATCGACAAGAACATATTTCCTCCACAGAGTGTGCAAGTAAAACAGCGAGCTTGTGGTGGTGACCTCAGCCCCAGCCAACCCCCAACAGTCTGTCCTGCCCGGCTGGCTCACCACTGGCCATAGGTGGAGCGCAGACCAGCCATCCTCCTCCTGAGCAGTGGCTGGTGTCACCGGTGCTGCCACTTGTGTCTGAGGATCTGGGTGGGGGTGAACAGAAAGTCCTGCTGGCAATGGTCACAGTGGAAGGGCTGCTGGAGACCCCGAGGCACGCTGGGCCTTGATCCCAGGATGCTGGCCGAGGCTGGGGAGAGATCAGAGGGGAGGTTAGTGCGGGCGGTCATCAGAAGGGGAGGGAGGGGGCAGTGGGTGAGAGAGAAGGGGCAATGGGGTAGAGATAGAGGCAATGGGCAGGAGGCAGTGGGTGGGAGAGAGGGGGTAGTGGTGTAGAGAGAAGGGGCAATGGGCTTGATGGAGGGACAGTGGGCAGGAGGGAGTCGGGTTGAGCAGCAAGAGAGAGCAACAGGGGCAACGGGGCACGTGGATGGGGAAAGGGGGCAGGTGCTGTGTGAGGGGGAGGAGAGAAAGGATATTAGACTGGGGAGGGGGGAGTGCAATGGAAAGGAGAAGAGGCAGAGCGTGAAGATGATGGAGATGTGGAGGAATTAGGCTGGGGGAGAGAGTGGGAGGGGTAACAGGTAGGAAGGGTGAGTAACGTGGGACGGAGAACCAGGACATTGTGGGGGTCCACAGTTGAGTGTCAGGCGAGGAGGGAGGGACAGTTGAGTTATGACCAGGGAGGGGGTGTTGAGTTGTGGGGAGAGGTCAGGCCCCGGCTCCCCCGTTCCCACCTGCCTGCTCGCCCTCCTCGGCCTTTGCCCTACATCCGGTCTCATGCTGCCATCGCTCGAGGGGAGTGAGGGGGAGCCGGAGGTCACAAGTTGGGCAGGTCCAGAAAGTCCGCAAGCACCCGCTGTAGAGGTCCTGACCCTGCGGAGAGAGGGGGTCGCACACTGACTCCGAATGGCCGGGACCACCGCACCGTGCTGTTTCCTCAGCTCTCTGCTCCAACCCACCTCACACACCTCCCACCCTCCCCTCACACCCTCTGCTCCAACCCACCTCACACACCTCCCCTCACACCTCCCCCACCCCTCACTCACCCCCATCACACCCTCTCCCACCCACCCACCTCACACCCTCTGCTCCCACCCACCCTCACACCTCCCCCACCCCTCACTCACCCCATCACACCCTCTCCCACCCACCCACCTCACACCCCCTCACACACCTCCCACCCTCCCCACACCTCCCCCACCCCTCACTCACCCCCATCACACCCTCTCCCACCCACCCACTTCACACCCCCTCACACACCTCCCACCCTCCCCTCACTCACCCCACATCACACCCTCTCCCACCCACCCACCTCACACCCCCTCACACCCTCTGCTCCCACCCACCCTCACACCTCCCCCCACCCCTCACTCACCTCCTCCCAACCATCCTTCACACCCCACCTTTCTCCCCCTCACTCCCTCTCCTCACTCCGCCCACTCCCTCCTACACCCACCCCTCAGTCCCCTACCTCTCACCCACCCCTCACTCCCCTGCTCCGTGCGTATCACAGACACAGGGTAGGGATCCCACTCACCGCCAGGCAGTTGTAGGTCAAATACTCGTTCACTGCCAGGCCTCCTTTCAGCGGATGGGGCTGGCATTCACTGCCCACACTCAGCACCTCCAGTAATGGCATGTCCGTCACCAGCTGAGGCCCCACAAACAGGTTCTGCCTCTCCAGCCCCGTGAGTTGGCGGATAGAGTACGGTACCTGTGGAAAGAGGGCAGGACGGCCACAAAAGGGTGAAGCAGCAGCCCAGTATTGACAACAAGTGAGACAAGAATGACCCAAGCAGTGGGTTGGGTCTGTCACTGTATAAAACCAGGGTACAGTACAGGTGGCGACGTGTCTGTCACTGTATAACACCGGGGTACGGTACCGGTGGGGACGGGTCCGTCACTGTATAACACCGGGGCACGGTACCGGTGGGGACTGGTCCGTCACTGTATAACACCGGGGTACGGTACAGGTGGGGACAGGTCCGTCACTGTATAACACCGGGGTACGGTACAGGTGGGGACAGGTCCGTCACTGCATAACACCGGGGCACGGTACCGGTGGGGACAGGTCCGTCACTGTATAACACCGGGGCACGGTACCGGTGGGGACTGGTCCGTCACTGCATAACACCGGGGCACGGTACCGGTGGGGACGGGTCCATCACTGTATAACACCGGGGTACAGTACCGGTGGGGACTGGTCCGTCGCTGTATAACACCGGGGTACGGTACCGGTGGGGACGGGTCTGTCACTGTATAACACCGGGGCACAGTACCGGTGGGGACTGGTCCATCGCTGTATAACAGCAGGGTACAACGGAGACAAGGCAGTCACATTCACAGTGTGTCGCTGGTAACAGGGTAAGGTCAGTGCTCCCTCACACTCCCGCTGGAGGGCTGTCTAGAGTCAGTTGCTGTTGGACCAGACAGTCAGACTGTACCCCCTCCTCACCTCACCTCAGCCTCCAGAAAGTCCATGAGTCTCTGACACAATGATTCCCTCAGGTGCCTGATCCGTCGCTGCTCCTCCTCGTCATCCGCCCCGCCATGCTGTTCTGTCAGCTTTAACTGGTCGGTCAGGACCTGCTCCCAACTGTCTCGCAGCCGCATGACGTTCGACAGGATCTGCACACCTACCGCAGGATCCGCCAGCACCAGCTCCAGCCACCCATCCACCACCACTCGGCCGCAGTCGGCGCTTGTGTCCAGTGAGCGAGCCGACAGCAGGAGGTACTGCAGACACAACACAATGGGCAGCACTCCAGAGGTGAGTGTCTATTGTAGAATGCAGATATTGTACAAAACCAGTCTGTGTGTTTACTCAGTGTGAGCTTCTGTAGATATCGTACAAAGCAGTCTGTGCTTTTCCTCAGTGTGAGGTTCTGTACAGATATAAAACTAGATTGTGCTTCACTGAATGTTATACATTAAACTTTATATAATCCACAGTGTGCATCCCTGGGTGTGAAACACTGTATACTGTATATCATAAAATAACATTCCATGCTTCACTGAGTGTGGCACTGTTTATATTGTATAATACAACAGGTGTGACTGGGTGTGACACCCTGTGCACATGATATAATAACACACAGCAACACACCACGGATCACTGTGTGTGACACAGTGCACATATTACACAGCAACACACCACGGATCACCGTGTGTGACACAGTGCACATATTACACAGCAACACACCACGGATCACTGTGTGTGACACAGTGCACATATTACACAGCAACACACCACAGATCACTGTGTGTGACACAGTGCACATATTATACAGTAATACACCACGGATCACTGTGTGTGACATAGTGCATGTATTACACAGTAACACACCACGGATCACCGTGTGTGACAGTGCACATATTACACAGTAACACCACGGATCACTGTGTGTGACATAGTGCACGTATTACACATAACACATCATGGGACACTGAGTGTGACAGAGTACAGTGGCCATAGTTTGGCAGCAGCGTGAATCTCAAATTCCCTACATACCTGCAGTGCGGGGACCCGGACACAGTTCAGCAGGTAGGGTTTGTTTGTCTCCAACAACGAGACGAAGGCCAGCACCTGGTGGTGGTGGCTCTGCTCGGACCTCAGTCCTGGGAAGGAAAAAAGACCATGCAACAATGGTGCATTTCACCCCACTGAAACAGCAAAACGCTTCCAGTCAATCCTCTGTGATAATGTAGCGGGAGCTTCACTCTGTGTCTGACCCCGGGAGTTTGTGATGGGACAGTGTGGAGGGAGCTTCACTCTGTGTCTGACCCCGGGAGTGTGTGATGGGACGGTGCGGAGGGAGCTTCACTCTGTGTCTGACCCCGGGAGTGTGTGATGGGACGGTGCAGAGGGAGCTTCACCCTGTGTCTGACCCCGGGAGTGTGTGACGGGACTGTGCGGAGGGAGCTTCACCCTGTGTCTGACCCCGGGAGTGCGTGATGGGATGGTGTGGAGGGAGCTTCACTCTGTGTCTAACCCACGCCCTGGGAGTGTGTGATGGGACGGTATATGAAGTGTACCCATTTTCCCCATCACCTTATCAGACTCAGCTCAGGAACCAGGTGTGGAAGTGATCACCCCAAGTTCAGTATCGAGCATAGAGTCACACAGCACAGAAACAAGCCCATCATCATGACTTGTCCAATTCAAACCAAATGCCTGTCTATGCTAGCTCCATCTGCCTGCATTTGGCCCATATCCCTCTAAACCTATCTTCTCCATTAATCTGTCCAAATGTCTTTTAAAAACATTGTAGTTGTACCCACCTCTACCACTTCCTCTGGCAACTCGTTCCACACACCCACCACCCTCTGTGTGGAAAAACCTGCCCCTCAGGTCCCCTTTAAATCTTTCCCCTCTCAGCCTAACCCAATGCCCTCTAGTTTTAGACTCCCTTGTCGAGATCTATGACAATCGAATGTCTATGGCCTTGCTAATTTTCTGAACCTCAGCTCCCCTCTCAGCCTCCTGCGCCCAGTGAGAACAAACCCAGCTGACCCTTGGGACGAAATCCCTCCACTGCAGGCAACATCCTGGTGAATCTTTTCTGCTGTCTATGAGCTGAGCACTGTACCTACCCAGTGTCTCTCTGTGGCATTCCTCCTCAACATGCAGCAGGCCTGGGTTGGAGCTGAAGACGCTGGTGGGATGGAGCACAACCCCTTGTTTGTTCTGAGTGTGGAAGATCTATGACAGAAAGCAAATGGATGAGGAAGAGGGAGGACGAATGAGAGTGAGAGAGGGAGGGATGGAGGGAGGGAGGGAGGGAGGGAGGAAGAGGGGGATGGAGGGAGGAAGAGGGAGGGAGGGAGGGAGGGATGGAGAGAGGGAGGGTGAGAGGGTGAGAGGGTGAGAGGGAGGAAGAGGGAGGGAGGAGTGAAGAGAAAGAAGAGAGAAGAGGAGGCAGCAGAGAGAGAGAGATTGGGGGAAAGAGAGGGTGGAGGGCGAGCGAGGAATGGAGAGAGGGAATGAGAAAGAAAGACAAGGGGGGAGAGGAGAGAGAAAGGGGGAGAGGAGAGAGAAAGGGGGAGAGGAGAGAGAAAGGGGGTAAGGAGAGAGAAAGGGGGTAAGGAGAGAGAAAGGGGGAGAGGAGAGAGAAAGGCGGTGAGGAGAGAGAAAGGGGGAGAGGAGAGAGAAAGGGGGAGAGGAGAGAGAAAGGGGGAGAGGAGAGAGAAAGGGGGAGAGGAGAGAGAAAGGGGGAGAGGAGAGAGAAAGGGGGAGAGGAGAGAGAAAGGGGGAGAGGAGAGAGAAAGGGGGAGAGGAGAGGGAAAGGGGGAGAGGAGAGGGAAAGGGGGAGAGGAGAGAGAAAGGGGGAGAGGAGAGAGAAAGGGGGAGAGGAGAGAGAAAGGGGGAGAGGAGAGAGAAAGGGGGAGAGGAGAGAGAAAGGGGGAGAGGAGAGAGAAAGGGGGTGAGGAGAGAGAAAGGGGGAGAGGAGAGAGAAAGGGGGTGAGGAGAGAGAAAGTGGGTGAGGAGAGAGAAAGGGGGAGAGGAGAGAGAAAGGGGGAGAGGAGAGAGAAAGGGGGAGAGGAGAGAGAAAGGGGGAGAGGAGAGAGAAAGGGGGAGAGGAGAGAGAAAGGGGGAGAGGAGAGAGAAAGGGGGAGAGGAGAGAAACTATGAAATGAGAGGTGAGAGAAAGGGCAAGACTGCCGGGGACTGATGTGGCAGAGAGGGAGTGGGGAAAGGACTGTGGGGGTAAGAGGGTGGCAGTGAGACGTAACAGAGGTGCTCAGTCAGGGAGAGGGGCTCCCGCCACACACTGCCAGGGTCAGGGAGAGGGTCAAAGACATTTGGGGGATGAAGAATATGATGGGGTGAAAGGGCGAGAGGGAGTGGACGTTGCAGAGTGGGTGAGGGATAGATGGGAAGGGGATGGAGGGCTGAGGAGTGTTGGTTGGAGAGGCATGGAGGGGAGAGGGAGTGATGAGCAAGGGGAGAGGATACAGAGACGGGACAGCGGGAGATCAGGTGAGGGGATGTGGACCCCACCACCCTGGCTCTCCCTCCTGCCCAGGTAACAGACCCACTCACCTGCTCAGAGTCCTTGCGCCGGCTGTTGAACTCGTCGGGCACGGCCAGCTGAGGGTAGAGACCGCAACACACCAGCAGCTTGAGCAGCTGGAAGCAGCGAGGAGACAGCTGCTGGGAGACTGCGGCAGCGTGCAGCTCCTCCACGTTGTGACGCAGCTTGAACTTCACGTCCTGCAGGGGCACGGGGGGAGGGGAGAGAGCAGGGGAAAGGGAGGGGGTGGGGGAGTGTGGGGTGAGAGGGGGGACAGAGGGAGTGGGGCGGAGAGAGAGAGGAGTGGGGGAAGGGGGAATGGTGGGGGAGGGAGAGAGAAGGTGGGGGGAGGGAGAGAGAGAGGGCGAAAGGGGGGAGGGGGGTGGGGGAGGGAAAGTGAGAGAGAGGGTGGGGGAGGGAGAGAGAGAGGGCGAAAGAGGGGGGGAGAGGGGGGAGGAGGGGGGGAGGGGGGAGGGGGGGGGAGGGGGAGAGAGGGGGGAGAGGGGGGGAGAGAGAGGTTGGGGGAGGGAAAGGGAGAGAGAGGGTGGGGGGAGGGAGAGAGAGAGGGTGAGAGGGGGGAGGGGGGAGAGGGGGGAGAGGGGGAGGGAGAGAGGGTGGGGAAGTGAGAGAGAGGGTGGGGGGAGGGAGAGAGAGAGGGCGAAAGAGGGGGGAGGAGGGGGGGAGGAGGGGGAGGGAGAGGGGGGGAGGGAGAGGGGGGGAGGGAGAGGGGGGGAGGGAGAGGGGGGGAGGGAGAGGGGGGGAGGGAGGGAGAGAGAGGTTGGGGGAGGGAAAGGGAGAGAGAGGGTGGGGGAAGGGAGAGAGAGAGAGGGCGAAAGGGGGGAGGGGGGGAGAGGGGGGAGGGGGGGAGAGGGGGGAGAGGGGAGGGGGAGGGGGAGAGGGGAGGGGGAGAGGGGAGGGGGAGGGGGAGAGGGGAGAGAGGAGGGGGAGAGGGGAGGGGGAGAGGGGAGGGAAAGGAAGAGAGAGGGTGGGGGGAGGGAGAGAGAGGGCGAAAGAGGGGGGGAGAGGGGGGGGAGGGGGGAGAGCGGGGAGAGGGGGGAGGGAGGGGAGGGGTGGAGGTGGGGGATGGGGGGAGAGGGGAGGGGGAGGGGAGGGGGAGGGGGAGGGGGAGGGGGGGAGAGGGGAGGGGGAGGGGAGGGGGAGGGGAGGGGGAGGGGGAGGGGAGGGGGAGGGAGAGAGAGGTTGGGGGAGGGGGAGAGAGGTTGGGGGAGGGAGGGGGAGGGGGAGAGAGGGGAGGGGGAGAGAGGGGAGGGGGAGAGAGGGGAGGGGGAGAGAGGGGAGGGGGAGAGAGGGGAGGGGGAGGGGGGAGAGGGGGGAGGGGGGAGAGGGGGTGGGGAGACAGTGAAATGATAATAGTGTTATTAGTGCGAGAGAGTGAGTGCGAGAGTTCAAGGGTTGGAGACCGAGACTGTCTCCTCGACACACACCTGAATGTCCACCACACGCGGGTGGGTACCCGAGCGGTGGGACCCCTCTTCCTCCGATGACCCCTCCTCCTCCTCCTCCAGTCGCAGCACCTTGCGCCTCCGCCCATCCTGTTCCTCGTGTTGCCGCTTCACCTTCTGCAGCTCCTGCCGCTCCCGGTGACGCTGCTGCCGCCGGTAACTGTCCTTGGAGGAGCCGCCCTCCTCCCTCAGCAGCTGGTGGTCCTTCAGCAGCATCTAAACCACAGGAGGTAAGGGTCAGATACAGGTTGTTTTGAAAGAAAAGAGAGACACAGAGAAAAAGCATCTGCACCTTGAATTGCTGCCTCAGGTTCACCATCTCGTACAGCCGCTGCTCCTGCAGTGCCCTCCTCCGGCACCACTTCCTGCTATGGCCGCCTCTCACTGACTTCACCTGCAACATCAGCGAACAGTGTACACAGCGCAGCTTTTCCCCCTCACCGCCCCGCCCACAGCGCGGCGCTCCCCCCTCACCGCCCCGCCCACAGCGCGGCGCTCCCCCCTCACCGCCCCGCCCATAGCGCGGCGCTCCCCCCTCACCGCCCGTCCCACAGCGCGGCACTCCCTCCTCACCGACCCTCCCACACGGCACCCCCTCCTCACTGCCCCACCCACAGCACGATACTCCCTCCTCACCGTCCCTCCCACATTACAGAACAAACAGAAACACACATCAACCTGTGGAGATTACAGACCACACACACCGACCCGTGGAGATTACAGAGTACACACACCCCATTCAACCTGTGGTGATTACAGACCACACACACACAGCCCGTCCGATCCGTCATGATTACAGACCACCCACACACCATTCGACCTGTGGAGACTACAGACCACACACACACCATTCAACCTGGGGAGATTACAGACCACACACACACACACACACACACACACACACACACACACACACACACACACACACATACACAGACCCACACCGAACTGTAGTGACTATAGACCGCACACTGAGCTGCCTTACCTGAAGCCATTCTTCAAAGGCATTCAGCAGGGTGAAGGGGTCTCCCTGGTCACTCTCCAGGGGTTTGCGTGCGGTCGCACACTCCAGACCCGCCTGCCGGAGGAACGGGGACTGAAGACTCAGGGCCGCAGCCAGGGTCAGTACTGGCTCCACCAGGTCAAAGGTGCTACCGAGGATCAGGATCTTTCTTGAGTAGGGGGAGAAGGGAGGCAGTGAGGAAGCTCCACCTCTCACACCACGGCGCTGCCTCACCGCCCCTCCCACATTGCAGAACTCCCTCACCGCCCATCCCACACTGCGGTACTCCCTTCTCACCGCCCCTCCCACAGCGCAGCTGTCCCTCCTCACCGCCCCTCCCACAGCGCGGGGCTCCCTCACCGCCCCTCCCACACTGCGGTGTTCCCTCCTCACCGCCCTTCCCACAGCTCAGCTCTCCCTCCTTACCGCCCCTCCCACAGCGCGGCACTCCCTCCTCACCGCCCCTCCCACAGCGCGGGGCTCCATCACCGCCCCTCCCACATTGCGGTGCTCCCTCCTCACTGCCTCTCCCACATTGCGGAACTCCCTCACTGCCCCCCCCCGCAGCGCTCCCTCCTCACCGCCCCTCCCACAGTGCAGAGCTACCTCACCACTCCTCCTACAGCACGGCGCTCCCTCACTGCCCCTCCCACATCGTGGGGCTCCCTCACTGCCCCTCCCACAGAGCGGCGCTCCCTCACTGCCCCTCCCACAGAGCGGCGCTCCCTCACCGCCCCTCCCACAGTGCAGAGCTCCATCACCGCCTCTCCTGCAGCACGGCCCTCCCTCACCCCTGCTCCCAATCCCTGTGTTGAAACAAACCCTCAGTGTCCAGGACTGTCTGGGACCTGCACTGCTCTCCCTCCTCAGCCATCCCCTCCTCTCTCACCAGAGTGTCCACAACCTTTCGCTGTGGGAGCTACCCAAAACTTGAATGGCTGGATTCAGGAGACTGGGACCATTCAGTCAAAGTGAGGTGGTGATACAAACCTCTCACACGCTGAAAGAGCGGTGTTCTCAGGGATGAAGTGGCAGGTGCAGGAAAAGGTACCTGATAGATTTCGTTTGGAAGAACGAGAAAAGGGAATTAAAAACTAAGTGGAACAGTTTTGAAGTGGGTGCAGGAAGAGGGAGCGTGGACACAGTTCAATGATAACCGTGTCCACCCGAACCTGAGGGGGGACAATATCCTTGCGGCCAGGTTTGCTAGGGTGGTTCAAGAGGGTTTAAACTAGATTGCGAGGGGGAAGGGAACCAGAGGAGTAGGTCAGAGGAAGAAGGGGATGGGGAAATGTCAGATCTGACAGATAGAGTGGCTTTGAGGAAGGAGAAGCAGAGTACAGGTTACAGAAGTAGTAAGGTGGATGGGCTAAAGTGCATTTACTTAAATGCGAGAAGCATCAGGAATAAGGGTGACGAACTGAGATCTTGGATAAGTACATGGGACTATGATATTGTGGCTATTACAGAGACATGGCTGACATCAGTGTGGGAATGGATATTGAATATTCCTGGTTTTCAGTGTTTTAAAAGGAATAGGGAAGGGGAGAAGAATAGGAGGAGGGGTGGCGATACTGGTCAGGGACACTGTTACAGCTGCAGAAAGGGTGGATAATGTATAAGGATCCTCTCCAGAGTCAATATGGGTGGAAGTTAGGAACAAGAAAGGAGCAGATACCCTCCTGGGAGTATTCTATAGGCCACCCGGTAGCAGTAGGGATACTGTGGAGCAGATTGGGAGGCAGGTTTTGGAAAAATGTGAAAATAAAAGGGTTATTATAATGGGAGACTTCAACTTCCCAAATATCGATTGGCACCTACTTAGTGCCAAAGGTTTAGACAGGGCGGAATTTGTTAAGTGTGTCGAGGACAGATTCCTGACACAGTATGTTGACAGGCCGACTAAAGGGAATGCCATATTCGATCTAGTTTTAGGTAATGAACCATTGGTGGGTGAGCATTTGGGGGACAGTGACCATTTCTCTATAACCTTTAGCATTGTCAGGGACAGGGACAGGGAGAGGAGCAAAGAGGACGGGATGATATTCAATTGGGGAAAGGTGAATTATGAGGCTATAAGGCGAGAACTTGGGAGTGTAAATTGGGATGACATTTTTGAAGGGAAATGTACTATGGAAATGTGCTCGATGTTCAGGGATCTTTTGCAGGATGTTAGGGATAAATTTGTCCCGGTGAAGCAGAGAAGGAACAGCAGGGTGAAGGAACCCTGGGTGACGAGAGAGGTGGAACAACTAGTTTGGAAGAAGGCAGCATACATAAGGTGTAAGCAGCAAGGATCAGACAGGGCTCGTGAGGAATATAGAGTAGCAAGGAGGGAACTTAAGAAGGGGCTGAGGAGAGCGAGAAGGGGACATGAAAAGGCTTTGGCGGGTAGGGTTCAGGAGTATCCCAAGGCTTTTTACTCGTACGTGAAGAGCAGAAGGATGGCTAGAGTAAAGGTAGGTCCGATTAAAGACAAAGGTGGGAAGCTGTGCCTGGAAGCTGTGGAAGTGGGTGAGGTTCTCAATGAATACTTCTCTTCAGTATTCACTAAGGAGAGGGGTCTTGATGACGCTGAGGACAGTGTTGGTCAGGGTAATGTTCTAGAGTATGTAGATATCAAGAGAAAGGATGTGTTGGAGTTGTTAGAAAATATTAGGACAGATAAGTCCCTGGGGCCTGACAGAATATTCCCTAGGCTGCTTCAGGAGGCGAGGGAGGAGATTGCTGAACCATTGGCTAGGATCTTTGAGTCCTCGTTGTCCACGGGTACCGGAGGATTGGAGGGTGGCGAATGTTGTCCCCTTATTCAAAAAAGGTAGTAGGGATAGTCCAGGGAATTACAGACCAGTGAGCCTTACATCTGTGGTGGGTAAGCTGTTAGAAAGGATTCTAAGAGATAGGATCTATGAGCATTTAGAGAATCATGGACTGATTAGGGACAGCCAGCATGGCTTTGTGAAGGGAAGATCTTGCCTCACAAGCCTGATAGGGTTCTTTGAGGAGGTGACCAGGAAGATTGATGAGGGTAGTGCAGTGGATGTGGTCTACATAGATTTTAGTAAGGCATTTGATAACATTCCGCATGGTAGGCTGCTTCAGAAGGTCAGAGGCCAAGGGATCCAGGGAGACTTGGCAGTGTGGATTCAGAATTGGCTTGCCTGTAGAAAGCAGAGGGTTGTGGTGGAGGGAGTGCATTCGGATTGGAGGACTGTGACTAGCAGTGTCCCACAGGGATCGGTTCTGGGACCTCTACTTTTTGTGATATTTATTAATGACCTAGGTGAGGGGGTGGAAGGGTGGGTTAGCAAGTTTGCAGATGACACAAAGGTCGGTGGTGTTGTGGATAGTGTGGAGGGCTGTCGAAGTTCACAGAGGGATATTGATAGGATGCAGAGCTGGGCTGACAAGTGGCAGACGGAGTTCAATCCAGAGAAGTGTGAGGTAGTACACTTTGGAAGGACAAACTCCAAGGCGGAATACAAGGTAAATGGCAGGATTCTGGGCAGTGTAGAGGAGCAGAGGGATCTGGGGGTTCATATCCACAGATCACTGAAAGTCGCCTCACAGATAGATAAGGTAGTTAAGAAAGCTTATAGGACGTTAGCTTTCATAAGTCGTGGGATCGAGTTTAAGAGCCACAAAGTGATGACACAGCTTTACAAAGCTCTGGTTAGGCCACACTTCGGGTACTGTGTCCAGTTCTGGTCGCCTCATTATAGGAAGGATGTGGAGGCGTTGGAAAGGGTGCAGAGGAGATCTACCAGGATGCTGCCTGGATTAGAGAGTATGGATTACGAGGAGAGACTAAAGGAGCTAGGGTTTTACTCACTGGAGAGGAGGAGGATGAGGGGAGACATGATAGAGGTATACAAGATATTAAGAGGAATAGATAGAGTGGACAGCCAGCACCTCTTACCCAGGGCACCAATGCTCAATACAAGAGGGCACAGCTTTAAGGTAATGGATGGGAAGTTCAAGGGAGACATCAGAGGGAGGTTTTTCACCAAGAGAGTGGTTGGGGCATGGAATGCGCTGCCTGGGGTGGTGGTGGAGGCTGATACGTTGGTCAAGTTCAAGAGATTGTTAGATAAGCATATGGAGGAATTTAAGATAGAGGGATATGTGGGAGGAAGGGGTTAGATGGTCTTAGGTGTGGTTTGAAGGGCGGCATAACATGGTGGGCCGAAGGGCCTGTATTGTGCTGTATTGTTCTATGGTTCTATAACCTGGACTGCTAAAAAAAGGTGCAACACACAAATAGCTGGAGGAACTCAGTGGGTCAGGCAGCATCCACAGAGAGAAATGGAGGGTTGACTTTTTGGGTCAATTGAGACCCTTCATCTGGACAGAAAGGTCGAGGGGAGATAACCAGTACAAAAGGGTGAGGGGAAGGGGTGGAGCAAGATCTGGCAGGGGATAGGTGGATCCAGGAGAGGTGATAGGCAGATGGGGGAGGGGAGGGTGGAATTAGTGCCAGAAGCTGGGATGTGATAGGTGAGGTGACAAAGGGCTGAAGATAATAGAAACTGATAGGAGAGGAAGGTGGGGAGGGCAGATGGGAATGGTGGGGGGAAGGGAACCAGTGATAGAGTGTGTGGGTGATTGGCAGATGGAGATCATGGAGGAGGGAAAGAGACATGGTGTTGGGGGCGGGGTAGATCAGGAGGAGAGAGAAAAGGGACAGAGGGGGAGCAGTTCACTGGAAGCTGCAGAATTCATGCAGACGGTTGTAGACTACCCATTACTCTATGAGGCACTGTTCCCCTAGTTTGCGTGAAGCCTCAACTTGGCAGCAGAGGCGGCCCAGGACAGACATGTCGGTGTGGGAATGGGGAGGAGAATGAAAACGGCTGGCAACTAGGAGATCCAAATTAAGAGAGCGTCTTGGGCTTAAAAGGGGGGAGAGCAAGGCGACTTGCTTCTCCCTCACAGAACATTGGCCGAGCTTCATCTGAGCTCTGGGCTGCCACTCATTAGGAAAGAGATCAGGCTTCACGGCAAGTGGGGGAAATTCACTCATACAGTACCAGGGTGTGAGGCTTCAGTGGCACAGAGAATGGAGAAACCTCAGGAGGAAAGAAAGTCAAGAAGAGATTTAGTCAAGGGGTTGTGACACAGAGAATGAGTCGGGAGGTCCTTGTGAGAAGCAAAGGAATGAGTCTCAATCCCATTGGAGAGACACAGGCAAGAGGGGAGAGTGTGTGTGACATGCAATTAGTGCCACAACACACTAGGGATGCACTGAGAACCTCAAATCCACACCTCGGGAGCACACAAAGCTCAGTATAAACATGTCCTCGAGTGGCACAGGTAGCAGAGATGCTGCTTCCCAGCTCCAGCCATGTGGGTTCGATGCTGGCCTCGGATGCTGTGTGTGTCCACCTCCTCCTCTGGCAGCACATTCCAGATATCATTCACACTCTGCGTGAAAAACTTTCTATATAAACCTTTGGTTAGGCTGCATTTGGAGTATTATCTTCAGTTCCAGTCGCTCCATTACAGGAAGGATGTGGAGGCTTTGAAGAGGGTGCAGAAGAGGTTCATCAGGATGCTGCCTGGATTGGAGAGTATTAGCTATAAGGGAAGGTTGGACAAACTTGGGTGTTTTTTCTGGAGTGATTGGGGGAGGGGTGGGGGGGGGTGACCAGATAGAAGTTTATAAAATTATGAGAGGCAGAGATGGGGTAGACAGTCAGAGACTCTTTTCCAGGGTGGCAATGTCAAATTCTAGAGGGCACAGGTTTAAGATGAGAGGGGAAAAGTGGAAAGGAGATGCGTGAGGCAAGTCTTCCCCACCACCCCACCCCACAGAGAGTGGTGTGTGTCTAGAACTCACCGCAAGGAGAAGCGGTGAAAGCAGATATGATAATGGCATTTAAGAGGCTGTTAAACAGACACGTGAACATGCGGGGAATGGAGGGATATGGACCGTGTGCCGGCAGTTAAGATTAGTTGAAATTGGCATCATGGTCAGCAGACATGTTGGGCTGAAGGGCCTGTTCCTGTGCTGTGTTCCTCTCTGATCCCCTCTAACCCTCCTCCATCTCACCTTAAACCATTACCCTCCTTTTTTCAGACATCCCACTGTAGAAAAAAAGATCCTGACTATCTACCCGATCTATTCCTCCCATATTTTTGTATACCACTATCAGGTCACCCTCTCAGCCTGTCACTGCAGAGTAAACAAACCTAGATTATCCAATTTCTCTTTATATCTAAAGTCCAGGCAACATCCTGGTGAATCCCCTCTGCACCCTCTCCAGCAGTTACATCCTTCTGAGGAGGTGTAGGATTAATAAACTATAACTGTATTCATATCTTAAGACGGATGAGAATTATGGCTGCTTGAAATACTGATTTAAAAAGTGTCCTTCAGGCCAAAACAGCCACACCACTGCTTACCTGGGCTGGGTGCTGTGTGGTAATTGCTGTGTCTGGAACTTAATTGGATTCCCATTATGTTTAACTATGGAGATGATGGTCAACCTTAATGGGAAATGCGAAGGCTGTCTCAAACAATGAAGGTGATACCTGCCTTTGTCTCACCCGATTGCAAAACGATTAGTTGAACCTGGGGTGTGAGGCTGCTCTTTGTCCATCTGCAGTAGCCCTTTGTCCGTTTCCTGCTCAACCAAGAACTCCGGCGCCTGACTCATTACAGTGTGCATGACAATACCTGTATAAATCTCTGTCTACCCCCTTGTACTGGGAGAACTCGGGAAGCGACTCTTGGTGAGTGCCGAAGAGAATTCTCCTAGTGGTGCACTGCTAATAAAGGTATTTGTTCGAATTGACCTAGTGGCACTGTGTTACAGCAGACAGAAGGGGAAAACTAATTTCGGGACAACACTTCCTCCAGTGCAGCAACCAGAAAGGCACAGAACTCTCCAAGTGGCCTGACCGGTGTTTCATTAAAGTTGTAACACGATGTCCCAACTTCTATATTCTATGCTATAGGCAACCACGACAAACAATGCCTTTGGAGAGGGAGTCGACAGACATCTTACCAATGACCACGTCCACAGGCAGATCTGCCAGGAGTTTCCCAACAGTAGTAAGGTTCTCACTGCTGTCCAGCGCGCCCTGATCCTGCAGATAACGGATCGCTGTCTCCACACTGGCCAGCGGAGGCGGCTCAATGAAAGGAAAGGTGCGCGGGTCCCCGAGCCCCATGCTCTTCATCTGTTGGGGGGGGTGGGGGAGAGGAGAACGAACACATTAATCCACAGGAACAGCCCACCCACCAACTAAATCATCCTCCCAATCCACCAGCGGCGCACCACGGCTGCAGGGACTGCTGTTCTCAAAGTGCATCACAGTTACTCGCCCAGACTACTCCGACAGCACCTCCCAAACATGCCACCCCTCCCACCAAGGCCAGCAGCTGCAGGGGGACACCACCACCTGCAGGTTCCCTTTACCACTGCCCACCATCCCGACTACATCACCATCCCTCATTGTCACCAGGTCTAGATCCAGGAATTCCCTCCCCAACAGCACTGGGACCACCATGGGAGGGGTGGTGGGGAGGGAGCGCCGCGCTGTAGGAGGGACGGTGAGGAGGGAGGGAGCGCCGCACCGCGGGAGGGGCGGTGGGGAGGGAGCACCGCACCGCGGGAGGGGCGGTGGGGAGGGAGGGAGCGCCGCGGGAGGGGCGGTGGGGAGGGAGGGAGCGCCGCGCTGTAGGAGGGGCGGTGGGGAGGGAGGGAGCGCCGCATCGCGGGAGGGGCGGTGGGGAGGGAGCGCCGCATCGCGGGAGGGGCGGTGGGGAGGGAGGGAGCGCCGCATCGCGGGAGGGGCGGTGGGGAGGGAGCGCCGCACTGTAGGAGGGACGGTGAGGAGGGAGGGAGCGCCACATCGCGGGAGGCGCGGTGGGGAAGGAGCGCCGCATCGCGGGAGGGGTGGTGGGGAGGGAGGGAGCGCCGCACCGCGGGAGGGGCGGTGGGGAGGGAGCGCCGCACCGCGGGAGGGGCGGTGGGGAGGGAGGGAGCGCCGCGGGAGGGGCGGTGGGGAGGGAGCGCCGCGCTGTAGGAGGGGCGGTGGGGAGGGAGGGAGCGCCGCATCGCGGGAGGGGCGGTGGGGAGGGAGCGCCGCACCGCGGGAGGGGCGGTGGGGAGGGAGGGAGCGCCGCGGGAGGGGCGGTGGGGAGGGAGCGCCGCGCTGTAGGAGGGGCGGTGGGGAGGGAGGGAGCGCCGCATCGCGGGAGGGGCGGTGGGGAGGGAGCGCCGCATCGCGGGAGGGGCGGTGGGGAGGGAGGGAGCGCCGCATCGCGGGAGGGGCGGTGGGGAGGGAGCGCCGCACTGTAGGAGGGACGGTGAGGAGGGAGGGAGCGCCACATCGCGGGAGGGGCGGTGGGGAGGGAGCGCCGCGCTGTAGGAGGGGCGGTGGGGAGGGAGGGAGCGCCGCATCGCGGGAGGGGCGGTGGGGAGGGAGGGAGCGCCGCATCGCGGGAGGGGCGGTGGGGAGGGAGGGAGCGCCGCATCGCGGGAGGGGCGGTGGGGAGGGAGCGCCGCACTGTAGGAGGGACGGTGAGGAGGGAGGGAGCGCCACATCGCGGGAGGCGCGGTGGGGAAGGAGCGCCGCATCGCGGGAGGGGTGGTGGGGAGGGAGGGAGCGCTGCATCGCGGGAGGGGCGGTGAGGAAGGAGGGAGCGCCGCATCGCGGGAGGGGCGGTGAGGAAGGAGGGAGCGCCGCATTCACTGAGAGGCGATACGGAGGAGGTTCTATACTGTTGGATGGGCTGTGATTTAGAAGATTCACCCCCTACCTTGACCTCTGACTCCTGAAGCAATCACCAGCATTGGCTGTGGGATCGAGTTAGATCTGTCTCCCTCTATAAACATTGGGTGTGGAAACCAGAGAGGACCGTGGGTGCGAAAGAGGGGCGAAGAACACGCCCTGCATGGGAAGATCCCACGCTCTCAGATCTGCAGTCCCAGGGACTTGTGTTTGACCCACCACAGGTGCACGAGAGGCCCGGCCACCTCCAGCCAGCTGATCGGCTGTGAGGGAGCAGCACAGACTCCTCACCTGCAGGACCAGGGCATCGAGTGCCACCCTCTGCATCTCTGGCACAGGGTAGGGGGCAAAAGCCTGGTAATCAGACTCGGCGTACAGCCGGTAACAAACACCAGGCCCCGTGCGCCCTGCTCTCCCCGCACGCTGCTCCGCGCTGGCCCGGCTGATCCAGAACTCCTGCAGTCGCTGCATCTTGGCCTTTGGATCGAAGCTCATTTCCTTCACTTTCCCTGGAACGCAGACAGATTGCGCACAGTCACGGACTCAGGTCGAATGTTTGATCAGGGAAAAGAACGTAGAGCACAGAACACAGCACAGCACAGGAACAGGCCCTTCAACCCACAATGTCTAATCCCTTTTGCCTGTACATGATCCATATCCCTCCGTTCCCTGTGTAGACCAGATACATAGTAAGAATCCTTTACTAATGGTGGGGTGTCTACAAAACGAGGGCACAAGGGAGATGGAGGAGGGTGAGAGGGGATCAACGAAAATATAGAACAGTACAGCACAGGAACAGGCCCTTCAGCCCACGTCTGTGCCGACCATCATGCTAATTTAAATTAACCCCAGCTGCCTGCACGTGATCCGTATCCTTCCATTCCCTGCATATTCATGTGTCTATCTAAAAGCCTCTTAAATGCCGCCATCGTATCTGCTTCCACCACCATCCCTGGCAGCCCGTTCCAGGCACCCACCGCTCTTTGTGTTGAAAAACTTACCTGCACATCTCCTTTAAACTTTCCCCCTCACCTTAAATCTCTACCCTCCTGTATTTGACAATTCTATCCTGGGAAAAGGATTCTGACTGTCTACTCTACCTATGCCTCCCATAACTTTATAAACTTCTATTAGATCTCCCCTCAGCCTCCACCGCTCCAGAGAAAGAGGGAAGCATATGTCAGGTGTAGGACATTGTTCAAATCAGTCAGCGATAGAGCAAGTGCAGCAGAGATTCACCAGGATGTTGCCTGGAACAGAGGGCTGTAGTTATAAGGGGAGAGTGGATAGGGTGGGTTTGTTCTCACTGGAACATAGGAGGCAGAGGGGTGACCTTATTTATAAAATTAAGAGAGGCATAAATAGGATAGATGGTCCAAGTCTTTTCTCCTGGTCAGGAGCGTATATAACTAGAGGGCACAGGTCTAAGGTGAGAGGGGATACATTTAAATGCAATTTGAGGGGTAGATTTTCCACACAGAAGGTGTGAGTGTATGGAATGAGCTGCCAGAGAAGGTGGTGGAGGCAGGTACAACGGCAACATTTAAAAGGAGTTTGGACAGGCACGTACAAAGGAAAGGAGTAGAGGGAAACAGGCCTAAAGCAAGCAAATAGGTTGAGCATAAATAGGCATCGTTTGGCATTGACGAGATATGCCAAAGTGCCTGTGTGTATTCTGTACAACTCCATGACTGTATGACAATGACTCCCAGGACATGTTAGACACAGAGTGAAGCTCCCTCCACACCGTCCCATCACACACTCCCGGGGTCAGACACAGGGTGAAGCTCCCTCCGCACCGCCCCGTCACACACTCCCGGGGTCAGACACAGGGTGAAGCTCCCTCCGCACCGTCCCGTCACACACTCCCGGGCTCAGACACAGGGTGAAGCTCCCTCTATACTGTCCCATCACACACTCCCGGGGTCAGACACAGGGTGAAGGTCCCTCCGCACCGTCCCGTCACACACTCCCGGGCTCAGACACAGGGTGAAGCTCCCTCCGCACCGTCCCGTCACACACTCCCGGGGTCAGACACAGGGTGAAGCTCCCTCCGCACCGTCCCGTCACACACTCCCGGGGTCAGACACAGGGTGAAGCTCCCTCCGCACCGTCCCGTCACACACCCAGGGCATGGATTAGACATAAATTACTTCTGTACCACTGATGAATGTATTTCAAATCCAACTCATGAAGAGTATTCTGAATTAATACAATTTCACCAATTGCATAAATATAATTTAAATCCTCCATTTGTATTATATGAATCCCAAACTACTTAAATGTGAGCTGGAACAAGCAAACTGATCATCTGAAGGAACAGGGCTTTAGTCACAATATCTGGTTTAGACCAGATGAGGTGCAACCAGGTGACTACTGTATCTGGACAGGCTGACAATCTCTCACTCACCTGAGTCGATGACGAAGCGCACACCATCGATTGTAACAGACGTCTCTGCGATGTTTGTAGCCACAATGCACTTTCGGACACCTGGCGGAGCGACATCAAAGACCTGGTGGCAAAAGAGGAGTGGCTTTGGGTATCACAGGAAACCACTTGGCACTGCAGGAAGCAAGTGAAGGCTATGGAGGGCAAGGGGCTCAAACAGCGGGGTCCCAATAATTTCTGGGGCAGTCAGACCTCTCGATGAGACACCCAACCCTGCAGGTTACTCCCCCATCCCTCCCAGCTCATGTGTTTGACCCCCATTATTGATTCTCAAGCCCCATGAACCAAGCCCAACACTCCTCTGGCATCAGAACAAGGGCAGAGCTGGGGGAACACTTCACCATGGGAGGGCCATGCAAAGCTGGGGGAATGTTGAGGGTCTCCCTGTGAGAACAATCCTTGGGAGAGTAAGGGACGTTTCCAGGAGGAGGGTTTCTGCAGGAACAGGGTAGGACAGCCCACCTCACAGAGGTCTGAGGTATTTACCTCCAGAATGAAGGTCCTTGGAAGGAGGATCCTCCCTCCACAGGCAAATACCCAGGGACAGCTTTACTCCATCAGAAGGGATCTCCAGGAGGAAGCCCCAGCAAGGAAGCATTTCCCGCAGGAGATCATCCCCAGGTGGTTCGTCCCCCAGGAGGGCCCAAGAAGTGGGGGCTGGGGGGGAGGGGGAGGAGGAGGGTCACTAGAGGCAGGTGGGCTCCCCAAGGGAGGGGGCTCCCGAGGAGATTGGTCGCCCAGGGAGAAGGTTTCACAGGGAGGAGGGTCCCCCAAGAGGGTGTTCCTCAGGGGTGTGTCTCCTCATGAGGGGTTCCATCAGAAGGGCTCCCTCATGGAGGTGGTTCACCAGGAAGGGGGTCCCTCAGGGAGTGGAGGATTCCCTCAGGGAGTGGGAGGGGGTCCCCTCAGGGAGGAGACCCCTCAGGGAGTGGGGGGGGGGGGGGTTCCCTCAGGGAGGGGGTCCCGGTGCCTCACCTTGTCCTGCTCGGAGGCAGAGAGCCCACTGTGCAGCGGCAGGACAACCCAGCGTTTGGTGAGAGCAGCCAGTGTCCGCGCTGCCTCGGCCACGATGCCGATCTCTGCTGCCCCACTCAGGAAGATGAGCAGGTCTCCGCGCTCCTCCGCCGGGTAACGCTCCTCAATGGTCTGCATCACCCTCAGGTACGGCCCCGGGTCCAAGCGGTCTGAGCCTGAGCTCCCCTCCTCACTCTGTACAGGCTGGTAGATCACCTGTGGTTGTGGGGGCATGGGGAGGGGGAGAGTGAGGAGGGGAGGGGGAGAGTGAGGAGGGGAGGGGGAGAGTGAGGAGGGGAGGGGGAGAGGTGAGGGGAGGGGGAGAGGTGAGGGGAGGGGGAAGGGGAGAGGTGGGGAGGGGAGGGGAGGGGGAGAGTGAGGAGGGGAGGGGAGGGGGAGAGTGAGGAAGGGAGAGGAGGGGAGGGGGTGAGGAGGGGAGGGGAGGGGGAGAGGTGAGGAGGGGAAGGGGATAGGGGAGGAGAGGGTGCGAGGTGGGAGAAGGTGGGGGAAGAAGGGGAGGAGAAAGGGCAAGGGGGAGGGGGGCAAGGGGGGAAGGGGAAGAGGAAGAGGGTGGAGGATGGGGGGAGGAGGAAGAAAAAGAAAAAACACTTAAGCGATGCTGTCAGTTAATCAACGTTAACC
>NC_067439.1:19469118-19564846 GCF_009764475.1 Pristis pectinata | reverse complement strand
TGTATTTCATGACGCTGAGTAGATTGGTAACATTAATTTGATGGTGCAACATAACCCTGAACAGTGAAATCCTGATGAAGCGCGAAAGTTCCAAATTGTCTGAAAGAGCATTTTGGACGGAGAAATCATCAATTCTTCCATTTGCCAGTTTCTACGCTTAACCTTTGTCGTAACGTCTGGAAAATAACTTCATCTCATGTATTTCATCATGCTGAGATGCTTGGTAGTATTTATTTGATTGTGGAACTTAACCGTAAACAGTTAAATGCAGATTTATCACAAACTGGCGAATTCTGTGAAACAGCGTTTGACTGGACTCGGCATCATTGTTTCTTTGGCCAGTTTCTACACTTAACCTATGTACTATGTAGTGGAAAACAAGTTTATGTTATGTAGTTCATGACGCTGAGTAGTTTGGTCACATTGATTTGATTGTAAAACCTAACCCTGAACAGTCAAATGCAAGTGTATCAGAATAGTAACAAACTGTCTGAAACAGCGAATTGAATGGAGAAAGCATCAATTCGTTCATGTGGCCGTTTCTACACTTAACCTATGTAGCTAAGTTGTGGATAACAACTTTATGTGATGTAGTTCATGATGTTGAGTAGATTGGTAACATTTATTTAATTGTGCAACTTAACTCTGAAAAGTTAATTGCAGATTTAACACAAAAGTTACGCATTGTCTGAAAGAGTATTTTGAACGGAGGAAGAATCAATTCTTGCATTTGCCAGTTTGTTGACTTCTCCTATGCAGTAAGTTGCGGAAAACAACTTTATGTTATGTATTTCATGACGCTGAGTAGATAGGTAACATTAATTTGATGGTGCAACATAACCCTGAACAGTGAAATGTAGATGCATTACAAAACTAGCAATTTGTCTGAAACAGCGTTTTGAATGGAGAAAGCATCAATTGTTGCTTTTGCCGGTTTCAACTTTTTACCTATGCAGTAAGTTGAGGAATACAACTTTAGCTTATGTATTTCATGACGCTGAGTAATTTGGTAACATTAGTTTCCTTGTACAACATAACATTGAACAGTTAAATGCTGATGAAGCGCGAAAGTTCCAAATTGTCTGAAAGAGCATTTTGGACGGAGAAATCATCAATTCTTCCATTTGCCAGTTTCTACGCCTAACCTTTGTCGTGACGTGTGGAAAACAACTTCATCTCAAGTATTTCATGATGCTGAGAAGCTTGGTAGTATTTATTTGATTGTGGAACTTAACCGTAAACAGTTAAATGCAGATTTATCACAAACTGGCGAATTCTGTGAAACAGCGTTTGACTGGACTCGGCATTATTGTTGCATTTGCCAGTTTGTACACTTAACCTATGTACTATGTAGTGGAAAACAAGTTTATGTTATGTAGTCCATGACGCTGAGTAGTTTGGTCACATTGATTTGATTGTAAAACCTAACCCTGAACAGTTAAATGCAAATGTATCAGAATAATTCCAAATTGTCTGAAACAGCGAATTGAATGGAGAAAGCATCAATTCTTTCATGTGGCCGTTTCTACACTTATCCTATGTAGCAAGTTGTGGATAACAACTTTATGTGATGTAGTTCATGATGTTGAGTAGATTGGTAACATTTATTTAATTGTGCAACTTAACTCTCAACAGTTAAGTGCAGATTTAACACAAAAATTACGCATTGTCTGAAAGAGTATTTTGAACGGAGGAAGAATCAATTCTTGCATTTGCCAGTTTGTTGACTTCTGCTATGCAGTAAGTTAAGGAAAACAACTTTATGTTATGTATTTCATGACGCTGAGTAGATTGGTAACATTAATTTGATGGTGCAACATAACCCTGAACAGTGAAATCCTGATGAAGCGCGAAAGTTCCAAATTGTCTGAAAGAGCATTTTGGACGGAGAAATCATCAATTCTTCCATTTGCCAGTTTCTACGCTTAACCTTTGTCGTAACGTCTGGAAAATAACTTCATCTCATGTATTTCATCATGCTGAGATGCTTGGTAGTATTTATTTGATTGTGGAACTTAACCGTAAACAGTTAAATGCAGATTTATCACAAACTGGCGAATTCTGTGAAACAGCGTTTGACTGGACTCGGCATCATTGTTTCTTTGGCCAGTTTCTACACTTAACCTATGTACTATGTAGTGGAAAACAAGTTTATGTTATGTAGTTCATGACGCTGAGTAGTTTGGTCACATTGATTTGATTGTAAAACCTAACCCTGAACAGTTAAATGCAAGTGTATCAGAATACTAACAAACTGTCTGAAACAACGAATTGAATGGAGAAAGCTTCAATTCTTTCATGTGGCCGTTTCTACACTTAACCTATGTAGCAAGTTGTGGATAACAACTTTATGTGATGTAGTTCATGATGTTGAGTAGATTGGTAACATTTATTTAATTGTGCAACATAACTCTGAACAGTTAAGTGCAGATTTAACACAAAAATTACGCATTGTCTGAAAGAGTATTTTGAACGGAGGAAGAATCAATTCTTGCTTTTGCCAGTTTGTTGACTTCTCCTATGCAGTAAGTTGCGGAAAACAACTTTATGTTATGTATTTCATGACGCTGAGTAGTTTGGTCAGATTGATTTGATTGTAAAACATAACCCTGATCAGTTAAATGCAAACGTATCAGGATACTTCCAAATTCTCTGAAACAGCGAATTAAATGAAGACAGCATCAATTCTTTCAATTGCCAGTTTCTACACTTAACTTATGTAGCATAATGTGGAAAACAACTTTATCATATATATTTCATGACCCTTGGTAATTTGGCAACCTGAATTTCATTGTACACCTTAACCCTGAACAGTTAAATGCAGCTGTATCACCAACTTCCAAATTGTCAGAAACAGCGATATGAATGGAGAAAGCATCAATTCTCTCATTGGCCATTTTTTACACTACACTTATTTAGTAACTTGTGGCAACCAACTTTATGTTATGTTTTTCATTATGCTGAGTTGTTTGGTAACATATAATAGATTGTGCAACTTAACCCTGAACAGTTAAATGCAGATGTATCAGAAACTTGCAACTTGTCTGAAACAGCGTAGTGTATGGAGAAAGCATCAATTCTTACACTTGCCAGTTTCTACACTTCTCCTATGCAGTAATTTGAGGAATACAACTTTATGTTATGTATTCCATGACGCTGAGTAATTTGGTAACATTAATTTGCTTGTACAAGATAACATTGAACAGTTAAATGCTGATGAAGCGCGAAAGTTCCAAATAGTCTGAAAGAGCATTTTGGATTGAGAAATCATCAATTCTTCCATTTGCCAGTTTCTACGCTTAGCCTTTGTCGTAACGTCTGGAAAACAACTTCATCTCATGTATTTCATCATGCTGAGAAGCTTGGTAGTATTTATTTGATTGTGGAACTTAACCGTAAACAGTTAAATGCAGATTTATCACAAACTGGCGAATTCTGTGAAACAGCGTTTGACTGGACTCGGCATTATTGTTGCATTTGCCAGTTTGTACACTTAACCTATGTACTATGTAGTGGAAAACAAGTTTATGTTATGTAGTTCATGACGCTGAGTAGTTTGGTCACATTGATTTGATTGTAAAACCTAACCCTGAACAGTTAAATGCAAATGTATCAGAATAATTCCAAATTGTCTGAAACAGCGAATTGAATGGAGAAAGCATCAATTCTTTCATGTGGCCGTTTCTACACTTATCCTATGTAGCAAGTTGTGGATAACAACTTTATGTGATGTAGTTCATGATGTTGAGTAGATTGGTAACATTTATTTAATTGTGCAACTTAACTCTCAACAGTTAAGTGCAGATTTAACACAAAAATTACGCATTGTCTGAAAGAGTATTTTGAACGGAGGAAGAATCAGTTCTTGCATTTGCCAGTTTGTTGACTTCTGCTATGCAGTAAGTTAAGGAAAACAACTTTATGTTATGTATTTCATGACGCTGAGTAGATTGGTAACATTAATTTGATGGTGCAACATAACCCTGAACAGTGAAATCCTGATGAAGCGCGAAAGTTCCAAATTGTCTGAAAGAGCATTTTGGACGGAGAAATCATCAATTCTTCCATTTGCCAGTTTCTACGCTTAACCTTTGTCGTAACGTCTGGAAAATAACTTCATCTCATGTATTTCATCATGCTGAGATGCTTGGTAGTATTTATTTGATTGTGGAACTTAACCGTAAACAGTTAAATGCAGATTTATCACAAACTGGCGAATTCTGTGAAACAGCGTTTGACTGGACTCGGCATCATTGTTTCTTTGGCCAGTTTCTACACTTAACCTATGTACTATGTAGTGGAAAACAAGTTTATGTTATGTAGTTCATGACGCTGAGTAGTTTGGTCACATTGATTTGATTGTAAAACCTAACCCTGAACAGTTAAATGCAAGTGTATCAGAATACTAACAAACTGTCTGAAACAGCGAATTGAATGGAGAAAGCATCAATTCGTTCATGTGGCCGTTTCTACACTTAACCTATGTAGCTAGTTGTGGATAACAACTTTATGTGATGTAGTTCATGATGTTGAGTAGATTGGTAACATTTATTTAATTGTGCAACTTAACTCTGAAAAGTTAATTGCAGATTTAACACAAAAGTTACGCATTGTCTGAAAGAGTATTTTGAACGGAGGAAGAATCAATTCTTGCATTTGCCAGTTTGTTGACTTCTCCTATGCAGTAAGTTGCGGAAAACAACTTTATGTTATGTATTTCATGACGCTGAGTAGATAGGTAACATTAATTTGATGGTGCAACATAACCCTGAACAGTGAAATGTAGATGCATTACAAAACTAGCAATTTGTCTGAAACAGCGTTTTGAATGGAGAAAGCATCAATTGTTGCTTTTGCCGGTTTCAACTTTTTACCTATGCAGTAAGTTGAGGAATACAACTTTAGCTTATGTATTTCATGACGCTGAGTAATTTGGTAACATTAGTTTCCTTGTACAACATAACATTGAACAGTTAAATGCTGATGAAGCGCGAAAGTTCCAAATTGTCTGAAAGAGCATTTTGGACGGAGAAATCATCAATTCTTCCATTTGCCAGTTTCTACGCCTAACCTTTGTCGTGACGTGTGGAAAACAACTTCATCTCAAGTATTTCATGATGCTGAGAAGCTTGGTAGTATTTATTTGATTGTGGAACTTAACCGTAAAGAGTTAAATGCAGATTTATCACAAACTGGCGAATTCTGTGAAACAGCGTTTGACTGGACTCGGCATTATTGTTGCATTTGCCAGTTTGCTACACTTAACCTATGTACTATGTAGTGGAAAACAAGTTTATGTTATGTAGTCCATGACGCTGAGTAGTTTGGTCACATTGATTTGATTGTAAAACCTAACCCTGAACAGTTAAATGCAAATGTATCAGAATAATTCCAAATTGTCTGAAACAGCGAATTGAATGGAGAAAGCATCAATTCTTTCATGTGGCCGTTTCTACACTTATCCTATGTAGCAAGTTGTGGATAACAACTTTATGTGATGTAGTTCATGATGTTGAGTAGATTGGTAACATTTATTTAATTGTGCAACTTAACTCTGAACAGTTAATTGCAGATTTAACACAAAAGTTACGCATTGTCTGAAAGAGTATTTTGAACGGAGGAAGAATCAATTCTTGCATTTGCCAGTTTGTTGACTTCTCCTATGCAGTAAGTTAAGGAAAACAACTTTATGTTATGTATTTCATGACGCTGAGTAGATTGGTAACATTAATTTGATGGTGCAACATAACCCTGAACAGTGAAATGTAGATGCATTACAAAACTAGCAATTTGTCTGAAACAGCGATTTGAATGGAGAAAGCATCAATTCGTTCATGTGGCCGTTTCTACACTTAACCTATGTTAGTAAGTTAAGGAAAATAACTTCATCTCATGTATTTCATCATGCTGAGATGCTTGGTAGTATTTATTTGATTGTGGAACTTAACCGTAAACAGTTAAATGCAGATTTATCACAAACTGGCGAATTCTGTGAAACAGCGTTTGACTGGACTCGGCATCATTGTTTCTTTGGCCAGTTTCTACACTTAACCTATGTACTATGTAGTGGAAAACAAGTTTATGTTATGTAGTTCATGACGCTGAGTAGTTTGGTCACATTGATTTGATTGTAAAACCTAACCCTGAACAGTTAAATGCAAGTGTATCAGAATACTCACAAACTTGTCTGAACAACGAATTGAATGGAGAAAGCTTCAATTCTTTCATGTGGCCGTTTCTACACTTACCTATGTAGCAAGTTGTGGATAACAACTTTATGTGATGTAGTTCATGATGTTGAGTAGATTGGTAACATTTATTTAATTGTGCAACATAACTCTGAAAAGTTAATTGCAGATTTAACACAAAATTACGCATTGTCTGAAAGAGTATTTTGAACGGAGGAAGAATCAATTCTTGCATTTGCCAGTTTGTTGACTTCTCCTATGCAGTAAGTTGCGGAAAACAACTTTATGTTATGTATTTCATGACGCTGAGTAGATAGGTAACATTGATTTGATTGTAAAACATAACCCTGATCAGTTAAATGCAAACATATCAGGATACTTCCAAATTCTCTGAAACAACGAATTAAATGAAGACACCATCAATTCTTTCAATTGCCAGTTTCTACACTTAACTTATGTAGCATAATGTGGAAAACAACTTTATCATATATATTTCATGACCCTTGGTAATTTGGCAACCTGAATTTCATTGTACACCTTAACCCTGAACAGTTAAATGCAGCTGTATCACCAACTTCCAAATTGTCAGAAACAGCGATATGAATGGAGAAAGCATCAATTCTCTCATTGGCCATTTTTTACACTACACTTATTTAGTAACTTGTGGCAACCAACTTTATGTTATGTTTTTCATTATGCTGAGTTGTTTGGTAACATATAATAGATTGTGCAACTTAACCCTGAACAGTTAAATGCAGATGTATCAGAAACTTGCAACTTGTCTGAAACAGCGTAGTGTATGGAGAAAGCATCAATTCTTACACTTGCCAGTTTCTACACTTCTCCTATGCAGTAATTTGAGGAATACAACTTTATGTTATGTATTCCATGACGCTGAGTAATTTGGTAACATTAATTTGCTTGTACAAGATAACATTGAACAGTTAAATGCTGATGAAGCGCGAAAGTTCCAAATAGTCTGATAGAGCATTTTGGATTGAGAAATCATCAATTCTTCCATTTGCCAGTTTCTACGCTTAGCCTTTGTCGTAACGTCTGGAAAACAACTTCATCTCATGTATTTCATCATGCTGAGATGCTTGGTAGTATTTATTTGATTGTGGAACTTAACCGTAAACAGTTAAATGCAGATTTATCACAAACTGGCGAATTCTGTGAAACAGCGTTTGACTGGACTCGGCATTATTGTTGCATTGCCAGTTTGTACACTTAACCTATGTACTATGTAGTGGAAAACAAGTTTATGTTATGTAGTCCATGACGCTGAGTAGTTTGGTCACATTGATTTGATTGTAAAACCTAACCCTGAACAGTTAAATGCAAATGTATCAGAATAATTCCAAATTGTCTGAAACAGCGAATTGAATGGAGAAAGCATCAATTCTTTCATGTGGCCGTTTCTACACTTATCCTATGTAGCAAGTTGTGGATAACAACTTTATGTGATGTAGTTCATGATGTTGAGTAGATTGGTAACATTTATTTAATTGTGCAACTTAACTCTCAACAGTTAAGTGCAGATTTAACACAAAAATTACGCATTGTCTGAAAGAGTATTTTGAACGGAGGAAGAATCAGTTCTTGCATTTGCCAGTTTGTTGACTTCTGCTATGCAGTAAGTTAAGGAAAACAACTTTATGTTATGTATTTCATGACGCTGAGTAGATTGGTAACATTAATTTGATGGTGCAACATAACCCTGAACAGTGAAATCCTGATGAAGCGCGAAAGTTCCAAATTGTCTGAAAGAGCATTTTGGACGGAGAAATCATCAATTCTTCCATTTGCCAGTTTCTACGCTTAACCTTTGTCGTGACGTGTGGAAAACAACTTCATCTCATGTATTTCATGATGCTGAGAAGCTTGGTAGTATTTATTTGATTGTGGAACTTAACCGTAAACAGTTAAATGCAGATTTATCACAAACTGGCGAATTCTGTGAAACAGCGTTTGACTGGACTCGGCATCATTGTTGCATTTGCCAGTTTCTACACTTAACCTATGTACTATGTAGTGGAAAACAAGTTTATGTTATGTAGTTCATGACGCTGAGTAGTTTGGTCACATTGATTTGATTGTAAAACCTAACCCTGAACAGTTAAATGCAAATGTATCAGAATAATTCCAAATTGTCTGAAACAGCGAATTGAATGGAGAAAGCATCAATTCTTTCATGTGGCCGTTTCTACACTTATCCTATGTAGCAAGTTGTGGATAACAACTTTATGTGATGTAGTTCATGATGTTGAGTAGATTGGTAACATTTATTTAATTGTGCAACTTAACTCTCAACAGTTAAGTGCAGATTTAACACAAAAATTACGCATTGTCTGAAAGAGTATTTTGAACGGAGGAAGAATCAATTCTTGCATTTGCCAGTTTGTTGACTTCTCCTATGCAGTAAGTTGCGGAAAACAACTTTATGTTATGTATTTCATGACGCTGAGTAGATAGGTAACATTAATTTGATGGTGCAACATAACCCTGAACAGTGAAATGTAGATGCATTACAAAACTAGCAATTTGTCTGAAACAGCGTTTTGAATGGAGAAAGCATCAATTGTTGCTTTTGCCGGTTTCAACTTTTTACCTATGCAGTAAGTTGAGGAATACAACTTTAGCTTATGTATTTCATGACGCTGAGTAATTTGGTAACATTAGTTTCCTTGTACAACATAACATTGAACAGTTAAATGCTGATGAAGCGCGAAAGTTCCAAATTGTCTGAAAGAGCATTTTGGACGGAGAAATCATCAATTCTTCCATTTGCCAGTTTCTACGCCTAACCTTTGTCGTGACGTGTGGAAAATAACTTCATCTCAAGTATTTCATGATGCTGAGAAGCTTGGTAGTATTTATTTGATTGTGGAACTTAACCGTAAACAGTTAAATGCAGATTTATCACAAACTGGCGAATTCTGTGAAACAGCGTTTGACTGGACTCGGCATCATTGTTTCTTTTGGCCAGTTTCTACACTTAACCTATGTACTATGTAGTGGAAAACAAGTTTATGTTATGTAGTTCATGACGCTGAGTAGTTTGGTCACATTGATTTGATTGTAAAACCTAACCCTGAACAGTTAAATGCAAGTGTATCAGAATAGTAACAAACTGTCTGAAACAGCGAATTGAATGGAGAAAGCATCAATTCGTTCATGTGGCCGTTTCTACACTTAACCTATGTAGCTAGTTGTGGATAACAACTTTATGTGATGTAGTTCATGATGTTGAGTAGATTGGTAACATTTATTTAATTGTGCAACTTAACTCTGAAAAGTTAATTGCAGATTTAACACAAAAGTTACGCATTGTCTGAAAGAGTATTTTGAACGGAGGAAGAATCAATTCTTGCATTTGCCAGTTTGTTGACTTCTGCTATGCAGTAAGTTAAGGAAAACAACTTTATGTTATGTATTTCATGACGCTGAGTAGATTGGTAACATTAATTTGATGGTGCAACATAACCCTGAACAGTGAAATCCTGATGAAGCGCGAAAGTTCCAAATTGTCTGAAAGAGCATTTTGGACGGAGAAATCATCAATTCTTCCATTTGCCAGTTTCTACGCTTAACCTTTGTCGTAACGTCTGGAAAATAACTTCATCTCATGTATTTCATCATGCTGAGATGCTTGGTAGTATTTATTTGATTGTGGAACTTAACCGTAAACAGTTAAATGCAGATTTATCACAAACTGGCGAATTCTGTGAAACAGCGTTTGACTGGACTCGGCATTATTGTTGCATTTGCCAGTTTGTACACTTAACCTATGTACTATGTAGTGGAAAACAAGTTTATGTTATGTAGTCCATGACGCTGAGTAGTTTGGTCACATTGATTTGATTGTAAAACCTAACCCTGAACAGTTAAATGCAAGTGTATCAGAATACTAACAAACTGTCTGAAACAACGAATTGAATGGAGAAAGCTTCAATTCTTTCATGTGGCCGTTTCTACACTTATCCTATGTAGCAAGTTGTGGATAACAACTTTATGTGATGTAGTTCATGATGTTGAGTAGATTGGTAACATTTATTTAATTGTGCAACATAACTCTGAAAAGTTAAGTGCAGATTTAACACAAAAATTACGCATTGTCTGAAAGAGTATTTTGAACGGAGGAAGAATCAATTCTTGCTTTTGCCAGTTTGTTGACTTCTCCTATGCAGTAAGTTGCGGAAAACAACTTTATGTTATGTATTTCATGACGCTGAGTAGTTTGGTCAGATTGATTTGATTGTAAAACATAACCCTGATCAGTTAAATGCAAACATATCAGGATACTTCCAAATTCTCTGAAACAACGAATTAAATGAAGACACCATCAATTCTTTCAATTGCCAGTTTCTACACTTAACTTATGTAGCATAATGTGGAAAACAACTTTATCATATATATTTCATGACCCTTGGTAATTTGGCAACCTGAATTTCATTGTACACCTTAACCCTGAACAGTTAAATGCAGCTGTATCACCAACTTCCAAATTGTCAGAAACAGCGATATGAATGGAGAAAGCATCAATTCTCTCATTGGCCATTTTTTACACTACACTTATTTAGTAACTTGTGGCAACCAACTTTATGTTATGTTTTTCATTATGCTGAGTTGTTTGGTAACATATAATAGATTGTGCAACTTAACCCTGAACAGTTAAATGCAGATGTATCAGAAACTTGCAACTTGTCTGAAACAGCGTAGTGTATGGAGAAAGCATCAATTCTTACACTTGCCAGTTTCTACACTTCTCCTATGCAGTAATTTGAGGAATACAACTTTATGTTATGTATTCCATGACGCTGAGTAATTTGGTAACATTAATTTGCTTGTACAAGATAACATTGAACAGTTAAATGCTGATGAAGCGCGAAAGTTCCAAATAGTCTGATAGAGCATTTTGGATTGAGAAATCATCAATTCTTCCATTTACCAGTTTCTACGCTTAGCCTTTGTCGTAACGTCTGGAAAACAACTTCATCTCATGTATTTCATCATGCTGAGATGCTTGGTAGTATTTATTTGATTGTGGAACTTAACCGTAAACAGTTAAATGCAGATTTATCACAAACTGGCGAATTCTGTGAAACAGCGTTTGACTGGACTCGGCATCATTGTTTCTTTGGCCAGTTTCTACATTTAACCTATGTACTATGTAGTGGAAAACAAGTTTATGTTATGTAGTTCATGACGCTGAGTAGTTTGGTCACATTGATTTGATTGTAAAACCTAACCCTGAACAGTTAAATGCAAATGTATCAGAAGAATTCCAATTTGTCTGAAACAGCGAAATTGAATGGAGAAAGCATCAATTCTTTCATGTGGCCGTTTCTACACTTATCCTATGTAGCAAGTTGTGGATAACAACAATTTATGTGATGTATTTCATGATGTTGAGTAGATTGGTAACATTTATTTAATTGTGCAACTTAACTCTCAACAGTTTCGTGCAGATTTAACACAAAAATTACGCATTGTCTGAAAGAGTATTTTGAACGGAGGAAGAATCAATTCTTGCATTTGCCAGTTTGTTGACTTCTCCTATGCAGTAAGTTGCGGAAAACAACTTTATGTTATGTATTTCATGACGCTGAGTAGATAGGTAACATTAATTTGATGGTGCAACATAACCCTGAACAGTGAAATGTAGATGCATTACAAAACTAGCAATTTGTCTGAAACAGCGTTTTGAATGGAGAAAGCATCAATTGTTGCTTTTGCCGGTTTCAACTTTTTACCTATGCAGTAAGTTGAGGAATACAACTTTAGCTTATGTATTTCATGACGCTGAGTAATTTGGTAACATTAGTTTCCTTGTACAACATAACATTGAACAGTTAAATGCTGATGAAGCGCGAAAGTTCCAAATTGTCTGAAAGAGCATTTTGGACGGAGAAATCATCAATTCTTCCATTTGCCAGTTTCTACGCCTAACCTTTGTCGTGACGTGTAGAAAACAACTTCATTTCAAGTATTTCATGATGCTGAGAAGCTTGGTAGTATTTATTTGATTGTGGAACTTAACCGTAAACAGTTAAATGCAGATTTATCACAAACTGGCGAATTCTGTGAAACAGCGTTTGACTGGACTCGGCATTATTGTTGCATTTGCCAGTTTGTACACTTAACCTATGTACTATGTAGTGGAAAACAAGTTTATGTTATGTAGTTCATGACGCTGAGTAGTTTGGTCACATTGATTTGATTGTAAAACCTAACCCTGAACAGTTAAATGCAAATGTATCAGAATAATTCCAAATTGTCTGAAACAGCGAATTGAATGGA
Source organism: Pristis pectinata (assembly GCF_009764475.1). NCBI lineage: Eukaryota > Metazoa > Chordata > Chondrichthyes > Rhinopristiformes > Pristidae > Pristis > Pristis pectinata. The sequence continues at coordinate 19,552,355 of NC_067439.1, read as the reverse complement.
GAAAGCATCAATTCTTTCATGTGGCCGTTTCTACACTTATCCTATGTAGCAAGTTGTGGATAACAACTTTATGTGATGTAGTTCATGATGTTGAGTAGATTGGTAACATTTATTTAATTGTGCAACTTAACTCTCAACAGTTAAGTGCAGATTTAACACAAAAATTACGCATTGTCTGAAAGAGTATTTTGAACGGAGGAAGAATCAATTCTTGCATTTGCCAGTTTGTTGACTTCTCCTATGCAGTAAGTTGCGGAAAACAACTTTATGTTATGTATTTCATGACGCTGAGTAGATAGGTAACATTAATTTGATGGTGCAACATAACCCTGAACAGTGAAATGTAGATGCATTACAAAACTAGCAATTTGTCTGAAACAGCGTTTTGAATGGAGAAAGCATCAATTGTTGCTTTTGCCGGTTTCAACTTTTTACCTATGCAGTAAGTTGAGGAATACAACTTTAGCTTATGTATTTCATGACGCTGAGTAATTTGGTAACATTAGTTTCCTTGTACAACATAACATTGAACAGTTAAATGCTGATGAAGCGCGAAAGTTCCAAATTGTCTGAAAGAGCATTTTGGACGGAGAAATCATCAATTCTTCCATTTGCCAGTTTCTACGCCTAACCTTTGTCGTGACGTGTGGAAAACAACTTCATCTCAAGTATTTCATCATGCTGAGATGCTTGGTAGTATTTATTTGATTGTGGAACTTAACCGTCAACAGTTAAATGCAGATTTATCACAAACTGGCGAATTCTGTGAAACAGCGTTTGACTGGACTCGGCATTATTGTTTCATTTGCCAGTTTCTACACTTAACCTATGTACTATGTAGTGGAAAACAAGTTTATGTTATGTAGTTCATGACGCTGAGTAGTTTGGTCACATTGATTTGATTGTAAAACCTAACCCTGAACAGTCAAATGCAAGTGTATCAGAATAGTAACAAACTGTCTGAAACAGCGAATTGAATGGAGAAAGCATCAATTCTTTCATGTGGCCGTTTCTACACTTATCCTATGTAGCTAGTTGTGGATAACAACTTTATGTGATGTAGTTCATGATGTTGAGTAGATTGGTAACATTTATTTAATTGTGCAACTTAACTCTCAACAGTTAAGTGCAGATTTAACACAAAAGTTACGCATTGTCTGAAAGAGTATTTTGAACGGAGGAAGAATCAGTTCTTGCATTTGCCAGTTTGTTGACTTCTGCTATGCAGTAAGTTAAGGAAAACAACTTTATGTTATGTATTTCATGACGCTGAGTAGATTGGTAACATTAATTTGATGGTGCAACATAACCCTGAACAGTGAAATCCTGATGAAGCGCGAAAGTTCCAAATTGTCTGAAAGAGCATTTTGGACGGAGAAATCATCAATTCTTCCATTTGCCAGTTTCTACGCTTAACCTTTGTCGTAACGTCTGGAAAATAACTTCATCTCATGTATTTCATCATGCTGAGATGCTTGGTAGTATTATTTGATTGTGGAACTTAACCGTAAACAGTTAAATGCAGATTTATCACAAACTGGCGAATTCTGTGAAACAGCGTTTGACTGGACTCGGCATCATTGTTTCTTTGGCCAGTTTCTACACTTAACCTATGTACTATGTAGTGGAAAACAAGTTTATGTTATGTAGTTCATGACGCTGAGTAGTTTGGTCACATTGATTTGATTGTAAAACCTAACCCTGAACAGTTAAATGCAAGTGTATCAGAATACTAACAAACTGTCTGAAACAACGAATTGAATGGAGAAAGCTTCAATTCGTTCATGTGGCCGTTTCTACACTTAACCTATGTAGCAAGTTGTGGATAACAACTTTATGTGATGTAGTTCATGATGTTGAGTAGATTGGTAACATTTATTTAATTGTGCAACATAACTCTGAAAAGTTAAGTGCAGATTTAACACAAAAATTACGCATTGTCTGAAAGAGTATTTTGAACGGAGGAAGAATCAATTCTTGCTTTTGCCAGTTTGTTGACTTCTCCTATGCAGTAAGTTGCGGAAAACAACTTTATGTTATGTATTTCATGACGCTGAGTAGTTTGGTCAGATTGATTTGATTGTAAAACATAACCCTGATCAGTTAAATGCAAACGTATCAGGATACTTCCAAATTCTCTGAAACAGCGAATTAAATGAAGACAGCATCAATTCTTTCAATTGCCAGTTTCTACACTTAACGTATGTAGCATAATGTGGAAAACAACTTTATCATATATATTTCATGACCCTTGGTAATTTGGCAACCTGAATTTCATTGTACACCTTAACCCTGAACAGTTAAATGCAGCTGTATCACCAACTTCCAAATTGTCAGAAACAGCGATATGAATGGAGAAAGCATCAATTCTCTCATTGGCCATTTTTTACACTACACTTATTTAGTAACTTGTGGCAACCAACTTTATGTTATGTTTTTCATTATGCTGAGTTGTTTGGTAACATATAATAGATTGTGCAACTTAACCCTGAACAGTTAAATGCAGATGTATCAGAAACTTGCAACTTGTCTGAAACAGCGTAGTGTATGGAGAAAGCATCAATTCTTACACTTGCCAGTTTCTACACTTCTCCTATGCAGTAATTTGAGGAATACAACTTTATGTTATGTATTCCATGACGCTGAGTAATTTGGTAACATTAATTTGCTTGTACAAGATAACATTGAACAGTTAAATGCTGATGAAGCGCGAAAGTTCCAAATAGTCTGATAGAGCATTTTGGATTGAGAAATCATCAATTCTTCCATTTACCAGTTTCTACGCTTAGCCTTTGTCGTAACGTCTGGAAAACAACTTCATCTCATGTATTTCATCATGCTGAGATGCTTGGTAGTATTTATTTGATTGTGGAACTTAACCGTAAACAGTTAAATGCAGATTTATCACAAACTGGCGAATTCTGTGAAACAGCGTTTGACTGGACTCGGCATCATTGTTTCTTTGGCCAGTTTCTACATTTAACCTATGTACTATGTAGTGGAAAACAAGTTTATGTTATGTAGTTCATGACGCTGAGTAGTTTGGTCACATTGATTTGATTGTAAAACCTAACCCTGAACAGTTAAATGCAAATGTATCAGAATAATTCCAATTTGTCTGAAACAGCGAAATGAATGGAGAAAGCATCAATTCTTTCATGTGGCCGTTTCTACACTTATCCTATGTAGCAAGTTGTGGATAACAACAATTTATGTGATGTATTTCATGATGTTGAGTAGATTGGTAACATTTATTTAATTGTGCAACTTAACTCTCAACAGTTTAGTGCAGATTTAACACAAAAATTACGCATTGTCTGAAAGAGTATTTTGAACGGAGGAAGAATCAATTCTTGCATTTGCCAGTTTGTTGACTTCTCCTATGCAGTAAGTTGCGGAAAACAACTTTATGTTATGTATTTCATGACGCTGAGTAGATAGGTAACATTAATTTGATGGTGCAACATAACCCTGAACAGTGAAATGTAGATGCATTACAAAACTAGCAATTTGTCTGAAACAGCGTTTTGAATGGAGAAAGCATCAATTGTTGCTTTTGCCGGTTTCAACTTTTTACCTATGCAGTAAGTTGAGGAATACAACTTTATGTTACGTATTTCATGACGCTGAGTAATTTGCTAACATTAGTTTGCTTGTACAACATAACATTGAACAGTTAAATGCTGATGAAGCGCGAAAGTTCCAAATTGTCTGAAAGAGCATTTTGGACGGAGAAATCATCAATTCTTCCATTTGCCAGTTTCTACTCTTAAGCTTTGTCGTAACTTGTGGAAAACAACTTCATCTCATGTATTTCATGATGCTGAGAAGCTTGGTAGTATTTATTTGATTGTGGAACTTAACCGTAAACATTTAAATGCAGATTTATCACAAACTGGCGAATTCTGTGAAACAGCGTTTGACTGGACTCGGCATTATTGTTGCATTTGCCAGTTTGTACACTTAACCTATGTACTATGTAGTGGAAAACAAGTTTATGTTATGTAGTTCATGACGCTGAGTAATTTGGTCACATTGATTTGATTGTAAAACCTAACCCTGAACAGTTAAATGCAAATGTATCAGAATAATTCCAAATTGTCTGAAACAGCGAATTGAATGGAGAAAGCATCAATTCTTTCATGTGGCCGTTTCTACACTTATCCTATGTTCCAAGTTGTGGATAACAACTTTATGTGATGTAGTTCATGATGTTGAGTAGATTGGTAACATTTATTTAATTGTGCAACTTAACTCTCAACAGTTAAGTGCAGATTTAACACAAAAATTACGCATCGTCTGAAAGAGTATTTTGAACGGAGGAAGAATCAATTCTATCATTTGCCAGTTTCTACCATTAACCTAGGGACTATGTAGTGGAAAACAACTTTATGTTATGTATTTCATGACGCTGAGTAGTTTGGTCACATTGATTTGATTGTAAAACATAACCCTGATCAGTTAAATGCAAACGTATCAGGATACTTCCAAATTGTCTGAAACAGCGAATTGAATGGAGAAAGCATCAGTTCTTTCATTTGCCAGTTTCTACACTTAACTTAAGTCGTATGTTGTGGAAAACAACTTTATGTTATGTATTTCATGACCCTTGGTCGTTTGGCAACATTAATTTCATTGTACACCTTAACCCTGAACAGTTAAATGCAGATGTATCACAGAAATTCCAATTTGGCTGAAACATCGTTTTGAATGGAAACAGCATCAAAATTGTTGATTTCCCAGTTTTTTTCACTTGACCTATGCAGTCACTTGTCCAAAACAACTTTATGTAATGTATTTCATGATGCTGAGTAGTTTGTTGACTTTTGTTTGTTTGTGCAATTAACCAGGAACAGTAAAGTGCAGATGTATCACAACAATTCCAAACTGTATGTAAGAACATTTTGAACGGACACTGCAGCAATTCTTTCATTTGAAATTTGCACTACTTCACCTTTGCAGTAACTTGTGCAAAAGAACTTTATGTTATGTATTTCATGACGCTGAGTAGATTGGTAACATTAATTTGATTGTGCAACATAACCCTGAACTGTTAAATGCAGATTCATTGCAAAACTAGCAAATTGTCTGAAACAGCGTTTTGAATGGAGAAAGCATCAATTGTTGCATTTACCGGTTTCTACATTTTACCTATGCAGTAAGGTGCGGAATACAACTTTATGTTATGTATTTCATGACGCTGAGTAGTTTGGTAATATTAATTTGCTTGTACAACATAACCCTGAACAGTTAAATTCTGATGTATCACGAAAGTTCCAAATTGTCTGAAAGAGCCTTTTGAACGGAGAAAGCATCAATATTTCCATTTGCCAGTTTCTAAACTTAACCGTTGTCGTAAGTTGTGGAAAACAACTTCATGTCATGTATTTCATGATGCCGAGAAGTTTAGTATCATTTATTTGATTGTGGAACTTAACCCTGAACATTTAAATGCAGATTTATCACAAACTTTCGAATTTTATGAAACAGAGTTTGAATGGACAAGGCATCAATTGTTGCATTTGCCAGTTTCGACACTTAACCTATGTAGTTAGTTGCGGAAAACAACTTTATGTTATGTATTTCATGATGCTGAGTAGTTTGGTAACATCAATTTGATTGTACAACATAACCCTGAACAGTTAAATGCATATGCATTACCAAACTTGCAAATTGTCTGAAACAGCGTTTTGAATGGAGAGCATCAATTCTTTCATTTGCCAGTTTCTACACTTAACCTATGTAGTATCTCTGGGAACACAATTTTATTTTATGTATTTCATGACACTGAGTATTTTGGTATCATTAATTTGGTTGTAGAACTTAACCCTGAGCAGTTAAATGGAGACATATCACAAACGTGGAAATTGTATGAAACAGCGTTTTGAATGTAGAAAACATCAATTCCCACCCATCCCTACTCTCCCACATTCTGACAAAAAAACATTAACTCTTTTCTTCCTACAGACGCCGTCTGACCCGAGTGTTTCCATTAATATCAGGTTTTCTTTCAGATTTTCAGCATTTGCAGTTTCGTTTACTTTGAGTTTTGTTTATCTTTAATTACCCTGCCCTGATTGCACCTCCAACATAATGTTCAAGGAACCCGTCTCACCGGCATTCAATGAACCTACATCCTCAAGGCCACATCTGCCAGTTTAATTTCCCAGCCATCAAGGAGTTAACACAGGAGACACAAGAGACTGCAGATGCTGGTATGTGGTGCAACACACAAACTGCTGGAGGAATTCTGTGTGTGGAGCAGCATCTGTGGAGAGAAATGGACAGTTGACGACCGCCCATGATGATTGCTTTACCCAAGTTTTCAGCCCCGGTTTTATTCTTATCTGTCCAGAAGAGGTGAAACAGGTTTTTCTGTCCATTACTATTACCCCTAAATCGAGTCCACTTACTCATATTTCATGTTCCTTTCTTACCAGTGTCCTGATGCCGTTGTGTTATCAGACCCACCCTGCTACTTCCTGTTGGTGAATCTGCCAACCGCTCTCTAACACTAATAAACACTCCGGGATATTCAGCTCTCTTCTTTGTGACCAGACCTCTGTAATGTTCAGTCAACCAGCCCCTCTTGGTACTGCTAATTCATCAAATTTATTGCAAGTGGGCGACACAGTGGGACAGCAGGTAGTGCCGTTGCCTCACGGCTCCAAAGACCCAGGTTCGAAACTGACCTCTGGTACTGTATGTGTGGAGTTTGAATGTTCTCCCTGTGACAGCATGGGTTTTCTCCCATGTCTCAAAGACATGCAGTCTGGGAGGTTAATTGGCTGCTGGAAATTGCCCCAAGTGTGCAGGTGAGTGGTTGAATCTGGGAGGGATGTGATGGGTATTTGGGGGGAATAAAAACCAACACAAAGCAGGATGGAGTAAGGCGCCATCACAAAGCAGCATGGACCAAAGGGTGAGGACAGAGACTGGTGAGTGTATGGAACGAGCTGCCAGAGGTAGTGGTGGAGGTGGGAACAACTGCAATCTTCAATAGACATTTGGACAGGTACACGGAGGGAAAGGTTGAGAGCGATATGGGCCAAACGCAGGCAAATGGAGCTGGCTCTCTGAGGCAACATGGTCGGCATGGACGTGATGGGCCGAAAAGACTGTTTCCGTGCTGTATATCTCTATGGACCTGGGACTGAGCAGGTGAGATGATAGAGAACAAGATGAGGGTGGTGTGCAACATAAACTGTTCCCAAAGAACAAAATTTGTTTATTTGTCAGTGGATATTTCAGCCCCAGCTTTGTCTCGTCTCTGATCTTACTCTGTGTCCCTGCATAAATAAATGGGTTCACACAGGAACACAAGAACTGAAGCACGTACCCACATTCTTCCAGAGGGAAAATTGAGTCACTGAAATTGGAAACTAAAAAGTATATGACGTCACCAATGCGAATGTAGAGGAAAGTTATCAGTACCAGTAGTCACAAGAGGATGAAGATATCCAAGATACTGAGGAGCAGGACAATAGACTTCCTGCGGCTGTCCGTCTCCGTCTCTCACTTTTCCCACTGCCCTGGAGCCTCCTGCGCATTCTAATGTCCCTTAAAATGTGCCTGAAGGTTAGGAAATTGAACAGCAAAACTGGAATGAAAGGCAGACAAGGGACTAAAATGCGTTCGATTCAGTCATATACTACCCATCCAGGTGAGGTATAATATGTTGACCTAATTTTGCACAGTGGAGGTTCATATACAAAATACAAAGGTGCATTGTTGGAGCAGCTCAGGGCAGTAGATGTTCTAATCACCACAGCCGCCGTTCGCTCCGTGTAATAATTTGTTTTCAATTTTTGGCAGCAAATAACCACAAAGCGATCAAAGGTGAACATTACCGTCACACAGTTACCGTGAGATTCACATTGCAGGCTGGAGATATGATCAGGACATTGGACGGGAAATTAATGGGAACAATCCGTATCAATATCACATCTGTGATAATGACCAGGAGATCCGTCACTGTCATCGACATCAGGTTGACAGTGATACATCTGGAGAGACCGCACCGTCTGCGGAACATTACCCCAAACATGGCCAAGTTAGCTGCAATAGAGGAAGACAGAGGGAGTGCATGTGTGTTAGTGATTGATTGTGTGTTGTGCGTGTTTGTCTGTGTGGGGGTGGAGGGTGATGGAATGTGAATGTTTCTTGCGAGTGGTGTGCTGAGAGTGTGGATGAGTGTGGTATAACAATACGTATGTGCGTATGTCTATGTGTGGTTTGAGTAGGTTTGTGTATGTGTCCGTGGAGCGTATTCTGTGTGTGTGTTTGTATTTAGTGTGTGGTGATGCTTTGGTGTGTTTTTTGGGTGTGGTGTGTATTTTGTTTTTGTGGCGTATATTTTGTTTGAATGTATGTGATATGTGGCGAATATTTCATTTTTTGCATATGTGGGTATGAGACAAGTAAAACTGTGGAAATCATATAAAATTCGACTTGACAGTATTCAGTGGGACTTATATTGCTTCGACACTTGAAACTCAGCTGACAGACAGTGACCCCACCCAGAATTATACCATGTGATTAACTGTGCTGTGATGTTGCAACATACTCCAGTTTGGATCTTTCCACAGATTCTGTCTCTGTGGAAAACATACAGAGCAAGAACGTTATCTTCCACTGAAAACTTCAACACTATCAACACCACTGATTTTAACCAGCACCATGCAACTAAAAACCCTGAGAAGGGCTTATTTTCCTACAAGTTTCACCCGATCCAATATTTCACCCATGGGCCGAATCTTTAAAAAATGATGATTCGGAGTACAGGAAGGAGAAAGAGTGCAGAATAACATGATGTTATCACAACAACCTTTCCATCAATGTCAGCAGAACAAAAGAGTGGGTCTTTGCCTTAAGGGGAGTGGTGCACATGCTCCTGTCTGCATCAATAGTGCTGATATTGAGAGGATTGAAAGCTTCAAGCTCCTGGGAGCGATCACCACCAATATCCCGTCCTCGTCCTACCATGTAGATGCCATGGAGAAGAAAGATCACCAGCACCTCTACTTGCTCAGGAGGCTGCAGAAATTTGGCATGTCCTCATCAACCGTTACCAATTTTTATCAATGCACCAGAGAAAGCATTCTATCTGGATGCATCACGGCTTGGTATGACAACTGCTGTGCCTATGACCGCAAAAAGCTGCAGAGCTTTGTGGACACAGCTCAGCACATCACTGAACCTAGCTCCCTTCTATGGACTCTATCTACATTTCTGGCTGCCTCAGTTACTCTTCCTTCTGCATTCTGTTACTGCTGTAACTTGTACCACCTCAATGCACTGTGTGATGAATTGGTTTGCAAGACAAGATTTTCGCTGTATCTTGGTACATGTGACAATAATAAACCAATTCCAATTCCCTCTGGTACAGCAATGCCATCGACGGTTCCTATTGTGAAGACACCCAGATGGATGTTTGGAACAAACTTCCCAAAAGCGATATGTGCATATTTAAACCACATTTGGAGGTGTATTTGAGGAGCGCTATAGACATGGTGCTAAAAGGTGCATCCCACTGGCACAGAGACAGTGCACCAACTGGCCCAACATAGTAAATCTTCATAACTCAGTTAAATCACAGATCACTGCTGCAAAGCTGCGCTCCCTCGGATGTCCCTTTCACATGCACGTCTTCATCCACCAAACCAATTCTGTATTTCACTCGGCTCCCTCCCCACATGCACCACAGGTAACCTGGTTTGTCCAATCTACATATTGTTTAAGATACCCCACAACTTTTCTCCTTCACCAAGAATACCAATATCAAGCCCTATTACACCATGCACTCTTCCTCTTGCCTACACTTCTTTGAGCTAAAATCCCATCCATCACGATTCATCAATGACTGATCTTCCACATTGCACTCTCCATAAATTCACTTTCATCACCTCTCTGCAGCCAGTACATTGCATCATAAAATCTCCAGTTCAAATACCCACCCTACACTTACTGACCTAATGGATCCTCAGTTCCACTACTTCAATATTCTGGTGCTGTTTTCTAAACACTGCACATCCTGTTTTAAACTCCTCAATGTGAATTTGGGGACAATGTTTGTTTGAAGCTGTTCATACAAGTGCCACAGGAAAAGAAATTGCTTCCATTATAGTTGGGTGTTTACCTTCAGGATAAGAAGATATGGTATAATAGGTGTCAAAACCATTGAATATTAGAAGTTGGAAGAAGCTTTGCCACGAATTGTGATGAAATGTACAATGAAGAAATAAAACTTCAAATGAATAAAATATTCAATTAAACCAATGGGAGAAAACAATTAAGAGTATCAATGACACTGGGAGAATAGCAAAGGGGTAAAAATGCACAATTGACAGAAAGCAACAATACCAGTAAACACAGCAGTGATGCAACATTTCATAACATTTTGCAGATTGATAATTAACAGGAATGCTAATAACTGCAATGATGGAATAGCAAATGGCCAACCCCAAGATTTGTGGAACTCCGTGCATTGCTATTGAAAGCTTGAAGCACACAATACACTGCATTCACAAACTGTTATATTTTTACCCGACATCAGTCACCAGGGAGCACATTTGGAAGCTTCTTTGTTTTTTTGTGGTATTACATTAATTGAAACAAACAACTTCTGCAGCTCATGCCAATTATTGTTTTGATGAATAAATGTATTTCATTTCATCTAGGAAAAGTAACAAAAGTCATAAAAGTTTTGGATGTAATTGGTGAAAGGTGGCTTTGGTGCATTGCACATAGTAATCAGGAACAAGAAGTTTTTCACATAAGAAAATGAACAGACACATCGGATTTAGTTTGTGGAATGATGAAAGTCAAGTTCAAATTCAAGTTCATTGTCATGTGCACAAGTACATGTATGCACAGGTGCAATGAAAAACTTACTTGCCGCAACATCACAGGCAGATCACATCAGTAAGCAGCATTCACAAGAGAAACATAAATTAAACATTTTTGGAAGAAAGAACAATATTAGAACAAAAAAAGTAAGATTTTAGTGCAAAGCGTTGAAAGTGGTCAAAGTGTTGGTAAACTCTAGTGCTAAGGGTTGTGTCGGTTGGTTCAAGAACCGAATGTTTGAAGGGAAGTAGCTATTTTTGAATATGGTGGTGTGGGGCTGCAGACTTCCTTGCCTCCTGCCCGATGGTAGCTGCAAGAAGACGGCATGGCGCGGATGGGGGATGTTGCATTCTTGAGGCGGCGCCTCCTGTGGATAAAACCGATGGTGGGGAGGGATGTGTCCCTGATGGATTGGTCAGAGTCTACAGCAATCTGTAGATTTTTGTGTTCTTGTGCATTTGAGTTGCTGTTAAGACCATGATGCAACCAGTCAGGATACCTTCAACAGTACATCTGCAGAAGATTGTTGGAGGGTTCAGTGACAAGCCAAACGTCCTTAACCTTCTAAGAAAACAAAGGTGATGGCGCGCCTTCCTTTTTATTGCATCTATTTGCAGTGCCCAGGACAGCTGATGCAATATTTAAAGCTGCTGACTCTCTCAACTGCCAATCCCCGCAATGTAGACTGGAGCACGTTCGCCCTCCTTCCCCTTCCTGAAGTCATCAATCAGCTCTTTAGTTCTACTGACATTGAGTAAGAGGTTGTTGTTGTGGCACCACTCAACCAGGTGTCCTATCTCGCTCCAGTAAGCTGACTCATCACCACCTGTGATTCGTCCAACAACAGTGGCATCATCGGTGAAATTATACATGGAGCTGTGCTCAACCACATAGTTATGTGTGTACAGAGAGTAGAACAGGAGGCTAAGCATGCAGCCTCGAGATGCACCTGTGTTGATGGTCAGCGAGGAGGAGATGTTGTTACCAATCCTCACTGATTTAGGTCTGCCCATAAGGAAGCTGAGTGCCCAGTTGCAGAGGGAGGCACAGAGGCCCTGGTCCTGAAGCCTGATGTTGAGTTTGGAGAGGATGTTTGTGTTGAACACCGAGCTGTTGTCAATGAACTGCAGCCTGACGTGTCTGTTCCTGTTGTTCAGTTGGTCTAGAGAAGACCGAATTTCTAGAGAAAATGTATTTTCTGTTGCCCTGTTCTGGCAACAGGCCAATTGAAGTGGATCCAGGTGATGTCTGGGGGAAGATATGATTTACGCAATAAACCAAAATCTCAAAGCACTGCATTACGGTTGATGTAAGCACAACCGGACTGCAGTCACTGAGGTAGGCCACCATGCTCTTCTTGGGCACCGGTATGATAGATAACCTTTGAAGCAGATGGAAACTTCAGGCCGCAGAAGTGAAAGTTTCAAGATATCCATAAGCTCTCCAGCCAGTGTGTCTGCACAGATCTCTGGTACTCGGCCAGATACGCCGTCTAGACCAGACGGCTTTCATGGATTCACCTTCTTAAAGGATGCCCAGACGTTGGCATCAGAGACTGAGATTACAGGGTCATCCAGAGATGTGAGGGCTCGTATGGGTGTGCCATGGTTCTCCCTATCAAAGTGTGCATAAAAGGCATTGAGCTCATCCGGGAGAGATGGGTCGTTGCCACTTCTGTTCCCGATCTCACCTTGTAGGAAGTTATATTGTGCAAGCCCTGCCACAGCTGTCGAGCGTCCATCTGTGATTCCAGTTTAGTCCAAAATTCCTTCTTTCTGTTTGCAATAGCCTACCATAGGTTGTGCATGAACTTCTCATGTGACTCTGGATCACCAGCCCTAAAGCCACAGATCTAGCCCTCAGCAGATTACGAATCTCCTGGTTCATCCAGGGCTTCTGGTTGGGGAAGACTCGGAATGTTTTTGTGGGTACACACTTGTCCACGCATGTCCTCATTTAGGTATGCTGACGAATCCTTGAACATGGTTCAGTCCACCGACTCAAAGCAATCCCGAATTCGCTCCTCCGCCTCTGCCGTCCAGCTCATCATCGTCCTCTTCACAGGTGCCGTGCTCTTCAGTCTCTGTCTGTACGCAGACAGAAGAAGCACAGCCAGATGGTCGGATTTACCAAAGTGCGGGCGAGGGATAGTGTGTGTGGGTGGTGTGTATTTTGTGTGTTGTGAGTGTGGGACAAAGAAGTAAAACAGTGGAAACTTGTACTTGACGGTATCCAATGCGACTTTTATTGCTTTGACACTTTTCTGCCAATATGAACTTTTCACTGAGTTAATATGCTTGTACTTTTGTTACCAGTTTGAATGGCTGAGTTTTTCCGGAACTTCAGGTGAAAGGGGCGAAGACAGTCATCACATCACTGAATTTGGACTGACCGTTCTGCAATTACACAGCTTAATATTTCCTCCCTATGGAAACAATGGAAGCAGTTCTCCATTCTTCTGGCACCCCTCATGGCCTGGGATGATTAGAAAATGACCATCAGATCCTGCACAATTTGTGCCCTTGCTTCATTTAACAACCTCCTCGCTGGATGCATCACAGCTTGGGACGGCAACCGCCCTGCCCAAGACTAGAAGGAATTTCAGAGAGTTGTGGACACAGTCCAGCCCATCACACAAACCGGCCTCCTCTCCATTGATTCCGTCTACACCTCGCACTGCCTCGGGGAAGCAGCCAACATAATCAACGTCCCCTCCCAACCCGGCCATTCTCTCTTCTCCCCCCTTCCGTTGGGTAGAAGATACAAAAAAACTTGAGAGCACGTTCCGTCAGACTCAAGGACAGCTTCTATCCCGCTGTTATCAGACTCTTGAACGGACATCTTACATGCTAAAAGATGAACTCCTGATCTCCCAGTCTACCTCAGCATGGCCCTTGCACTTTATTTGTACACATGCCCTGCACTTTCATGCACGGGTGGAATGAAAAATTTACTTGCAGCAACATCACAGGCACAAAGCATCAGATGAGCAGTATTCACAAGAAAAACAAAACTTAAACACAATTATTACAAGAAAGATCACAATTAGAACAATAATGACAGTTCATTTTTGTGAGATGTGATGAAATTGGTCATTGTGTTGCTCAACTCTGCTGATTAAGGGTTGTGTCAGTTAGTTCAAGATCTGAATGGTTGAAGGGAATCAACTGTTCCTGAACCTGGTGGTGTGGGACTTCAGGCTTCTGTACCTCCCGTCTGATGGTAACCGTGAGAAGATGGCACGGCCGGGATAGTGGGGAACCTTGATGATAGATGTTGCCTTTGTGAGGAAGCACCTCAATAAAGGCTCGGTCTTTCTTGTTTGAAATGTAGGAGGATGAAGGGTGTGGTATTATAGCACTGTCACTGACAGTTGTGGTGGTTGAGGACAGACTGGACAGAACAAAACGGGGGCAATTTCCCACCTTGTTGGGTGGATGCCAGTTTTGTGGCTGTGCTGGAACAGCTTGGTTAGTGGCATGGCTAGTTCTGGAACACATCTTCAGCGCTGATCTGGGATGTTATTGGGGTCCGATGCCTTTGATGTAACTCATACACTCAACCATTTCTTGGCATAGATTTGAGGAACTGTCAGAGAATCAGAGAAACCCGGAAAAACATGAACAGGATGTGGTTATTCAGCCCTTTAAACCTGCTCTGCTGTCCAATATGATCATGTCCCTCTCTGTCGAGAAATCTATTTGCCTCCTTTCACTGACTTGGCCTCCACAGCCTTCTGGAGTGCAGAGATTTCTCCCCATCTCAGTCTTAAATATTTTAACCCATATCCTGAGACTGTGACCCTTTTGATTCTAGAACTCCCAGCCAGAGGAAAGAACCTCCATTCATCGGGCTTATCAAACTCCGTCCAAGTTCTGTAGCTTTCCTCTAGATTTTTCAATCTTCTAAACTCTTTGCTCGTTGTCCCAATCTCTCTTCCTGTGACAATTCCACCACCCCTGGAATCAGTCTGGTGAACGTTTGCCTCACTCCCTCTTTGGCAAGTGTTACCCTTTCCTTGGTCAGGAGACCAAAACTACGCTCAATCCTCCACATCTCACAAAGGCCCTGCACAGTTGCAGTGAGACATCCTTGCTGCTGTTCTCAAAATCTCTTGCAAAATGCCATTTGCCTTCTCAACGGTTTGGTGTACCTGCATGGTTGTTTTTAGTGACTGCTGTTAGATCAACATTTACCAGTCTGTCACTATTTACATTCTAGCGTTAACTTTCTGTGTTTCTATCATGAAGTCACAAGAAAATAATTTTAATTAATTAATAATTATTCTGATAATAATATTATAATATTTCTTTAGCAGGCACATGTACATCGAAACACACAATGAAAGATGTCTTTTTTCATTAAATGTGCTGGGGGCAGCCAGCAAGTGTCGCCACGCTTCCAGCACCAACATAGCATGCCCACAACTTCCTAACCCGTCCGTCTTTAGAACGTGGGAGGAAACCGGATCACCCGGAGGAAACCCACGCTGTCATGGGGAAAAAATAACAACTGCTCACAGACAGCAGCAGAATTGAACCCAGGTCGCTGGCGCTGTAATTACGTTACGCCAACCGCGACACTACAGTGTCTGAAAATAGGAGCAGGTGGAGGTCACCAGTCTGTAGTAAGTGAAGGGAACAGATTCGAAGGATCTCGAAAGTAAAGGACTCTGAACACAGTCTGGCGAGGAAGAATTTTATTTACAAAGCCAAATGTGGGGAAAAGGGAATGGGGCCACACACGCACGCACACACACGCACACTCACGCACACTCACGCACCGGTGATAGAGAGCGTGGGGAAATCGCAACAAGGGTAAGATACACATACGCACACACAACGAACTGGGTACAAGCAATCAAGGAAAAGCGATACACTACCCACCACCCCTTGACTCAGTGCAGGCACGGCTCTATGTTACCAGGGATATTAACTAATTTCTCCAGCGCCGTTCTACGATTTCTCAGCCTGGAGGGAAGCAGACGCTCCTAACTCTACCAATCAGTACACTGCTTACCGACAAGGCATCCCTCGGAGACAAAAGAGAGAGAACCACGCACATATGGCATTCTTTATAATGCTGGAGGGCTGGGGGCCCAGCCCAGGTAGTTCAAACAAGCCAATGGCCCGAAGTAAAGTACAAAGGTGCTTAAAGGGACCAATGACCAGGTGTGCACTGATGGGTGGGGGTGGAGCCAAACCTTGACTAACAGTAGTGTGTCTTCCAGCAGGTAGGGGCAGTGTTGCCACGTGAAATCCGCGACCCTCCACAATACACAGGCCCCTCCAGCCTGCCCCACTATTAAATGATCTCTGCCAGCCTCAACTCCTACCAAAGTGGCTAACTCTTCATTTATTGCTTCTGCACAATGTGCTTACCACTCGTTCAATTGTCTAAATTGCCTTAATCTTTTGAACCTTTCTTACAACTCAGTCTCTTTGCCTTTTGGGTCATCAGCAAACTTAGAAGTATTACATTTGTCTCCCTCATCAAAATTATATTATGAACAGCTGGAGCATGGTATCCCACCATGAAAAAGACCCATTTTCATCGCTGTTTCCTGTCTGGGAACTAATTTTCAAGCCATGCCAATATATTATTCCTAACCTAACATGATTCCCTCTTGCACCAACCTCCTATGTGTGAAAACCATTCTGAAAATCTCAATGTACCACATCCATTTGTTGTCCCTTATCTACTGACCAGTTCCATCTGCAATAAAAACTTCAGTTAGTTTGTCAATGACCATATCCCTTTCATAAATTGATGTTGACTTTGTCTAATCACGTCAATATTTTCTAATTATCCTATTATTACATCCTTTATAATGGATTCTAGCACTGTCTATCCACTTCTTGGTGAGCCAGCTTGTAAATTCCTTCTGTTTTATCTTTCCTTAATAATAAGTCACATTTGTCAACTTCAAATCTACAGGAATCATTCCATCATCTATTAGCTTTCGGAAGTTGAAATTCAATGCATCTGTACTTCCATGGCTATCTCCTTCACTGTTTTAGGATCCGAATTAACAGGGTCTGGGAATTGTTGGCTATTGATAACAGTAATTTTTACAACATACTTTTTTCAGTAACACTAATTTCCTTTATTTCCTCCTTTTCAATAGACTCTTGGTTCCCCAGCTTTTCTGTGAAATTATTTGTCCCTTTTTGTAAAGTTGGAACCGTAGTTTCAGACTGAACAACTTCACTTTCCCCCTTAATGAAGGACTCTATCATATTATTTTCACTATTTACGAAAGGACCCCATCTAAAAAATTATTAACCAGCTCCTTCTCCTTACGTATTACCCAGTCCAGGATCTACCCCCCACCACCACCCCAGACATTCTCTTCTCTCCCCTCCCATTGGTCAGAAGATACCAAAGCCTGAAAGCACGTGCCATCAGGCTACAAGGACAGCTTCTATCCCACTGTTATCAGATTATTGAACGGACTTCTTGTACGATAAAATGGGCCCTTTACCTCACAATCTACCTCGTCAAGGCCTTGCATTTTATTGTCTCACTGCACCGCACTTCCTCTGTAACTGTAACTACATTCTGTTATTGCTTATTCCTTTTATAACCTCGACGTGCTGATGTGATGAAATGATCTGTATGGATGGCATGCAAAAAGATTTTGCATGATAATACAATACAATATTTACAGCAGTAAAGGGCCTGTTTCCATGTTGTATCTATTGATGTTTCTTATCTTTTTAATGGGTGGAGAAGAGTTGGGGGTTGGGCCAGTCCAGATGAAGGGTCTCAACACAAAATGTCGACTGTCCATTTCCCTCCACAGATGCTGCCTGACCTGCTGAGTTCCTACAGCAGTTTGTGTGTTGCTCCAGATTCCAGAATCTGCAGTCTCTTGTGTCTCCAAGACTTGGGGCACGTTGGGGAAGGAATGAGGGAAGAGTGCTCCCCTACAGAATTCCTTGGCACAAACAGATTTCTTCCTCTCCATAGGAAATTCGTCCCAACATAATCACGGATGCTGGAATTTTCAATTCCTGCACCAAACTGTGCTCTATTGCAGTGAGAAGCTTTAAATCTCCTCTCTCTCTCCACCCAATCATGTTCATGCTGCTGGTGCCTGTTGCGTCACTGGTTACTGACAGACTCCACCTTTCTCAATTGTGTGGAGCACTCGCATGCACAGGGTCTGTGATGACAAGAAAGTGGGATGTCGAATTGCTGGTCTGTGATGTTCTGAAGCAGGACGGTGAACAGGCAGCAGTCTTTGTACATGTTGGTACCAGTGACGTAGATAGAAAAAGTGATGAATTCCCCCAGTATGGATTTAAGAGGTTCGGAGCGAAGTTAAAAGGCAGGACCCAGAGTCCAGGTAGTTCTGCTGCAACATGTGTTTCCGTAAGGTGATTTGGTTAAAATGCGATTGATGGATCCGGGAACACAATTTGCATTATGAGGGCCACATTGATTAAAGAGCAATCGAGAAAACCTGTTTAAAT
Organism: Pristis pectinata; assembly: GCF_009764475.1. Lineage (NCBI taxonomy): Eukaryota > Metazoa > Chordata > Chondrichthyes > Rhinopristiformes > Pristidae > Pristis > Pristis pectinata. Next base: position 19,534,029 of record NC_067439.1, on the reverse strand, counting down.
CTGTGCTTTGAAGGCATCTGCAGCCTTTTCTGCCTTAAGGTGACTTTCTATAACCTGAGGTTTCTTAGGAGCATAACTATTGCGTTATAGCAGAACTTCCTGTAATCTCAGGATTACTTGCTGTGCCACATGCTACTGAGTATATAGGAACAAGGGAAGAGATAGGATAAGTATATGGCTGGAGAGATTCCAGGAGGGAAGGATTTTGATTCCTCGGACATTGGAACTGGATCTGGGGAAGTGGGATCTGTACATGCGGAACAGGTTCCACTCATGCAGGAGGACTATGTACTCGCGTGGTACTTGTTCGTGTTGTTGGAGAGTGTTTGAGCTGGAATGGAAGGGGGAATGGAAACCTGGTTAGGGAGGTGGAAAGGAGGATTGAAACAGAAGACAGGAAGCAAAGTGGAAGGCAGAGAAATCAAGGGCGATAAACAAACGGTCACGGTGGAAAATAATGCAGATGTACAAGAATATTTAAAAAGGCATACCTGAAGACACTGTGTCTCAATGCACAGTAAGTAGTAACATTCATCACACAAATAGATGCAAATGGAAATGACGTGTTTGAAATTTTGGAGATATGGCTACAAGGTGACCACGCATGTCTACCGGACATCCAGGGGCATTTGATGTTCAGGAAGGGGAGGCAAAAAGGGAAGGGAGCTGTCGGATTGTCAGTAAAAAAGGAATCATTACAGTATTCAGAAAAGACATCAGCTAGGATGTGGAATCTGAATGGGTGGAGACAAGGAAAATGTTGGTGGGGGTTGATGTAGGGGATAGTATTAAACCCAAAATTAGACTGTAGAATAAAAGTAAAGCTGGAATAATAGAGACTTTAATCTACATTTAGATTGGGCAAACTAGATTAGCAATAATACTGTGGTGAAGAATCCTGTTTGTTGTTTTTTTGGACCAAAACATTGCAGAACTAACTGGAAAAAAACATCCCAGACCCTAACCTGCAAAATGAAAGGATGAATTATCAATTTTGTTGTGCAAAGTCCCTTAGGAAAGAGTGGAAACAACACAAAATTCTTCATTGTGGTGGGGGGGGGGGTGAGAAAGTTGATTCCAAGATAGAGCCCTGAGTCCAATTAAATGCAACTATGAAGGTACGAGGTGCAAGTTGTCTGTGATACATTCCTGTATACAGGGGCGTGAAATTGACTGGTTTAAGTTCACAAGAGCTTAGATAAAATGAGAGGAGAATCCAACTGCAGCTTACACATTTCTGAAGGGTTAGATGGTGCTGAATATTTCTCCGGGCTGCAGTGTTCAGAGAGAGAGACACCACAGCCTCACGACAGAGGGCAAGATGTTTTGGACTGGGAAGGGGAAATTCCTTCAGCCAAAGGTTGGTGAACCTGTGGGATTTGTGAGTGCAAACAGGAATTTTCAGATTAACTGGAATCACAGATGGACGCTCGACAGCTGTGGCAGGGCTTGCACAATATAACTTTCTACAAGGTGATTTCGGGCAGCATAAGTGGTAGCATCACTCCCGGATGAGCTCAATGCCTTTTATGCACGCTTTGATCGGGAGAACTATGACACACCCACACAGGCCCCCACATCTCTGGATGACAGTGAAATCTCAGTCTCTGAGGCTGATATCTGGGCATCCTTCAAGAGGATGAATCCGTGAAAGGCGTCTGGTCCAGGTGATCTGTGCGGACCAACTGGCTGAAGTGTTTATGGACATATTCAACCTCTCGCTTCTGTACCCTGAGGTTCCCATCTTCTTCAAATAATTATCTGTTGTACCAGTTCCCAGGAAGAGCATGGTGACCTGCCTCAATGACTACAGTCTGGTAGGGCTGACAACAACCGTAATACAATGCCTCTGGAGGTTGTTTGCAGCGCAAACCAGCGTCTGCCTCAGAAGTGACCTGGATCTGCTTTAATTTGCTGACCGCCACAGCAGGTTAACTGCAAATGTGATTTCTCTGGCTCTTCACTCATCTCTGGACCATCTGGACAACAGGAACTCATACATAAGGCTGCCGTTCATCGACTACAGCTCGGCATTCAACACAATCATCCCATCCAAACTCATCATCAAGCTTCAAGCGCTGGGCCTCTGTGCCTCCCTCTGCAACTGGATACTCGACTTTCTCATCGGAAGACCTCAGTCAGTGAGGATTGGTAACAACTTCTCCTCCTCGCTGACCATCAATACAGGTGCACCTCAAGGCTGCGTGCTTACCCCCTGCTCTACTCTCCGTACACACATGACTGTGTGACTAAGCACATTTCCAATGCCATAGAGGCATTCACTGGTGACACCTCTGTTGTTGGACGAATCACAGGTGGTGATGAGTCAGCTTACCGGAGTGAGATAGGACACCTGGTTGAGTGTTTCTGCAAAAACAACCTCTCACTTAATGTCAGTAAAACTAAATAGCTGATTGTTGACTTCAGGAAGAGGAAGGAGGGTGAACAGGCGTCAGTCAACATCTTTACTTTCTCAGGAGGTGAAGGAAGTTCAGCTCTTCACCGAATACTCTAACAAACATCTTCAGAAGTACTGTTGAAGGTATCCTGACTGGTTGCATCATGTCTGGTTTGGCAAATCGAATACGCAGAGAGTAGTGGACTCTGCCCAATACATCACGGGCACATCCCTTCCTCTCATCTGTAGTATCTACAGGAGGCGCTGCCTTAGCAAGGCGACATCTATCATCAGAGATCCCTACCATCCGGGCCATGCCATCTTCTCGCAGCTACCATCGGGCAGGAGGTACAGAAGCCTGAAGTCCCTCACCACCAGGTCCAAGAACAACTGCTTCCCTTCAACCAGTTTCTGAACTTATCACCACAACCCTCATCAACAGAGTTTCCCAACACTATGATCACTTCCATCACTTTGCATTAAAATGGACTTGTTTAAAAATTGTGTTCTTTTTGTAAAAAACGTGTTCAATTTATGTTATTTTTGTGAATGCTGCTTATCTGATACCGTGTGCTGTGACACTGCAAGTAAATTTTTCGTTACACCAGTGCATACATGGACTTGCGCCTCTGACAATAAATTCAAATTTGAATTTGACTTTGTCATTCCACAAACTAAATCCAATGTGCACGTTCATTTTTTTTTAATGTCAGAAACATTATGTTCCATGTTTTTGTGTTCAGTGGGCTAAAGACATCTTTCACCTATTACATCCACCCTTAAAAAAGGTCCTTAATTTTCTTGGAAGAAATTGAAGCAGGATTACACATTATTCATCAAAACAATTATTGCCATTATTTGCCTTAAGTTGCTTGTTTCATTTAAATTAATTAGCATAAAAACAAAGATGCCTTCCTAATGTGCTCCCTGGTGACTGATGTTGGGTATAATTATAACAGACTGTGAATGCAGTGTATTATGTGCTTAAAATTTTCAATAGCAATGCATGGGCCTCCAAAAATCTTGGCGTTAGCCATTTACTATTCCATCATTGCAGTCATCAGCATTCCTGGTGTTAATTATCAATCTGCATAATGTTGTGAAATGTTGCATCACTGCTGTGTTTACTGCGATTGGTGCTTTCTTTTGTATTTTAATTGTACATTTTTACACCTTTGCCATTATCATTGTTATTCTTTAATTGTTTTATACCATTAGTTGTACCATTTTATTGCATAATTTATTCCTTTTCCACTTTAGATCTTTCAAGTGCATTTTATCACAGTTATTTGTACAGTTTCGTCTTTACAACTTCTAATCTTCAATGGTTTTGATACCTATTGTATCATCTATTCTCATTCTGATAGTAAACACCCAACTAAAACAGCAGCAATTTCTGTTATTGTGGCACTTGTATGTACAGTTTCAAACAAAATTAGATACCAAATCTACATTAAGGAGTTCAAAACAGGACGTGGATTGTTTGGAGAAAAATAGCATGAGAATATTGAACTAGCTCAACTAAGGATCCAGTTAGTCAATTGGTGTCATAGAATCCCTATTTGATCTGGACACTTTGTGTGTACGGTTCTTGTTACTACACTGTAGGTGGGACTTGATTGCACTGGAGAGGGTGCAGAGGAGATTCAGCGGGATGCTGCCTGTGATAGAGAGTTTCATCTTTAAGGAGAGACTGGATGAAGTGGGTTTCTATTCCTTGAGCAGAGAGAGCTGAGGGGATACTCTTCGAGGTTTAAGTTGGATAGATAGCAGGAAATTTTTCTCCAGAGCAGAGGCAGCTAAAACCAGAGGGTGTAGGTTGAGGAAGGTTGGAATCTGGAACACAGCCTGAGAGGGTGGGGGAGGCAGGTTCTCTCAAAGCATTTAAGAAATATCTGGCTGGGCATTTGAATCGCCAAGATATAGAAGTCTACAGACAGTGCTGGTCATTGGGAATAGTGTTGATGGGTCCCTGTTGGTCGGCATGGACACTGTGGGCTGGAGGGCCAGTTTCCATCCTGTACAACTCCAAATGAATCATGTGTTATCTTTGTAAATGAATAAATTGCCTGATCTGGATGAAGTATTGGTATTGGTTTATTATTGTCACATGTACTGACATACAATGAGAAGAATCTCTTTGCGTGACACAAAGACACACCATTCCATAGACAAGTACATTGAGGCAGGAAAAAGTAAACAGAATGCAGAATATAGTGTTATAGTTACAGATCAGTGCAGGTGGACAAATAAGATGCAAGGGCCATGGTGAGGTAGATTGGGAGATCAAGAGTTAACCTTTTAGTGTATGACAGGACCGTTCAAGAGTCTGATAACAGCAGGATAGAAGCTGTCCTTGAGCCTGATGGTACGTGTTCTCAAGGTTTTGTATCTTCTGCCCAATGGGAGGAGGGAGAAGAGAGAATGACCGGGGTGGTAGGGGTCCTTGATTATGTTGGCTGCTCTCCTGAGGCAGCGGGAAGTGTAGAAAAATGTTAATGGAGGGAAGACTGGTTTGTTGGATGGACTGGGCTGCGTTCATAACTGTCTGCAATTTCTTGTGATGTTGGGCAGAGCAGCCCGCTCTGCTGAACTGTCCAAGTACTTCTGCAGATTTCCTGCCTCTGCAACACAGGCTGTTCCTCCACCTATCTTGGTATCGTCTGCAAACTTGGCCACAATGGCATCAGTTACTTCATCCAAATCATTGATGTATCACGTGAAAAGCTGCGGTCCCAACACTGACTCATGTGGAACTTCACTTGTCACCAGCAGCCATCCTGAGAAGGACCCCTTTATCCCCACACTCTGACTTCTGCCAGTCAGACAATCTTCTATCCATACTGGTACCTTCCTTCTAACACCATGGGCTCCTATCTTGATTTGCAGCCTCATGTGTGGCACTTTATAAAAGGCTTTCCGAAAATCCAAGTAAACAACATCCACTGACTCTCTGTCCAACCTGCTTGTTACCTCCTCAAAGAATTCTCACAGATTTGTCAGGCAAGATCTCCCCTTAACAAAACCTTAACAACACCACATTGAGTTCGTCCTATTTCATCATGTACTTGCAAGTACTCCAAAATTTCATACTCAGTTATGGACTCCTAGCTGCCGTACCAAGCTGGTTCGAGGCTGTTAAAGGAAGCAAGGGAAAAATTGTGCAGGCTCTGACGGTCAGTTTCCAGTCATCCCAGGCCACAGGGGATGCCAGAAGAATGGAGAACTGCTTCCATTGTTTAAACAGGGAGGACGTGTTAAACCATGTCATTGCAGAGCAGTCAGTCTAAAGTCAATGATGTGACAATTGTCCCTCAGCACCTTCCCTTAAAGTTCTGGAAAATCTCAGCCATTCTAACTACTAACTAAACAGTATTAGCTCAGTGAAAAGTTCACAGTGGAAGATAACGTTCTTGCTTTGGATTTTTTTCCACAGAGACAGACTCTGTGGTAAGATCCAAACTGAAGTATGTTGCAATATCAAAGCGCAGTTAATCACATGATAGCATTCTTAGTGGGGTAACTGTCTATTAACTCAGTTTCAAGTGTCAAAGCAATAAAAGTCGCACTGAATACCATCAACACAAGGTTTATCTGTGAGTTCCACTGTTTTACTCTTTTGTCACACACACACACACACACACACTCATAAACATGACACACAAACACACCCCAGACAAATACACCATCCACAGTCACACACAACACACAGACCCACATCACACACACTCACACACAAACACTAACACACACGCACTTCCACTATCTTCCTCGACTACAGCCAACACCACAGACTCACACTACAGATAAACATAACACATACTACAGACATAAATATAAACACACAGAGCACTGACACACCACACTTTCACACAACACACTGGTATTCTCACAACACCCACATCACACACAATTACCGACACACACTCACTCCCTCTGTCTTACTCTATTGCAGCTAACTTGGCCGTGATTGGGGTAATGCTCCGCGGACGATGTGGTCTCTCCAGATGTATCACTGTCTACCTGCTGTCGATGGCGGTGACGGATCTCCTGGTCATTACCACAGCCGTGATATTAAACCGGATTTTCCCATGACTTTCCCATCGAATTTCTTGACTATCACTCCAGTCTGTAATGTGAACTTCGTGCCAGTTTATGCCATAAGAGACTGCTCCGTCTGGGTGATGGTGATGTTCACCTTTGATCGCTTTGTGGTTATTTGTTGCCAAAAATTGAAAACGAAATATTGCACGGAGCGAACAGCGGCTGTGGTGATTGGAACGGCTACTACCCTGGCCTGTTTCAAAAATGTATTTAATTACTTTGCATTTGAATCTCCACATAAAACCGAGCCCACACCGTGCAAATATTATACCTCACCTGGCTGGGCAGCACATGACTGGATCAATAGCAATTTAGTCCCCTGTCTGCCATTCGTTCAAATTCTGCTGTTCAACTTCCTAACGGTTAGGCACATTTAAAGGGCCATTAGAATCCACAGGAGAGTCCAGGGCTGCGGGAACAGTGAGAGACAGAGTGATCCAGAGGCGGACAGCCGCAGAAAGTCTATCATCCTGCTCCTCGGTATCTTGGGTATCTTCATCCTCTTGTGGCTACTGGAACTGATAACTTTCCTCTACGTTCGCATTGCCAATGTCTCTTACTTTTCAGGTTCCAATTTCGGTGACTCAGTTTTCCCTCTGGAAGAAAGTGGGTTCGAGCTTCAGTTCTTGTATCGCTGCGTGAACCCATTTATTTATGCAGGGACACAGAATAAGATCAAAGACGAGATAAACCTGGGGCTGAAATATCCACTGACTCTCATTGATAAATTACTGAAATAAACCGTTTTTATTCTTTAGGAACAGTTTATGTTGCAAACCACCCTCATCTTCTTTCTCTATCATCATACCTGCTCAGTCCTATATTCAGTTAAACAGCACGGAAACAGGCCCTTCGGCCCAAATCGTCCATGCCGACCAAGTTGTCTCACTGAGCCAGTCCCATTTGCCTGTACTTGGCCCACGTCCCTCTCAACCTTTCCTATCCATGTACCTCACTGAACCTTTGTAATTGTTCCCACTTTTACTATTTCCTCGACAGCTCGTTCCACACACTCACCACCCTCTGTCCTCACACTTGGGTCCATGCTGCGTTGTGATGGTGCCCTGCTCCTTCCTGCTTCATGTTGTATAACTGTATCGTTCCATGGCATGGAAACAGGCACAAGCCCCATTTACACTAATCCCTTTTTTACTCTCACATTTACTTCGTCTCCCCCAGATTCTATCACTCACCTACACACCGGGGCAATTTACTGCAGTCAATTAACCCACTAACCTACACATCTTTGGGATATGGGAGGAAACCCATGCGGTCACAGGGAGAATGTGCAAACTCCACACAGGCAGCACCGGAGGTCAGGATCGAACCTGGGTCTTTGGAGCTGTGAGGCAGCAGCACTACCTGCTGTCCCACTGTGCCGCCCATTTGCAACATGTTAGATGAATTAGCAGTACCAAGAGGGGCTGGTCTACTGGACATTACAGAGGTCTGGTCACAAGGAAGAGAGCTGAATAGCCTGGAGTATTTATTAGTGTCACAGAGCGGTTGGCAGATTCTCCAACAGGAAGGAGCAGGTTCGGCCTGATAACGGCATTAGGGCACTGGTAAGGAAGGAACTTAAAGTGTGAGCAAGTGGAATCGTTTTAGTGGGTAATTGGAAAGGACAGAAGAAAACCTTTTAGTCCCCCCGTTGTACAGAGGAAGAAGAAAATTGGGACTGAAATCTTGGGAAAAGCAATCATCATGGGCTCATCGTCGACTGTCCATTTCCCTCCACAGATGCTGCTCGACCCACAGAATTACTCCAGCAGTTTGTGTGTTGCTCCACATTCCAGCATCTGCAGTCTCTTGTGTCTCCTGTGTTAACTCCTTGTTGGCTGGGAGATCAAATTGGCAGATGTGGCATTGAGGATGTGAGTTCATTGAATGCTGGCGAGACGGGTTCCTTGAACATTATGTTGGAGGTGCAATCGGAGGCAGGATACTCAAAGATAAACAGAACTGAAAATGAAGAAACTGCACATGCTGGAAATCTGAAACAAAAGCAGCAAATGCTGGAAACACTCAGGTCAGACAGGGTCGATGGGAAGTAAAAGAGTTCACGTTTTACGTCAAAGAACTCTTTGTCAGAACTGTGGGAGGGTGGGTATGGGTGCTTGACTCTATCCCACTGCAAGCAATCCAGGCTATTCTTGCCCCGATTACTTGAGGCAATTCACGGGTTAGTGTCAGGTTTCAGGGAGAAGTGGGCCAAATATGTGAAAATGGGATAAGCTTACATGAACAAATTGGGCTGTGGGGCCTGTTTCCCTGCTCTCTGCTTCTCTGCCTCTCATCCTGATGGACAAAAAGTTGAAAAGGCAACACAGTGGCTGAAAAACTGACCAGACCTCAGGAGCAGACGGCATCCCCACTGAAGTTCTGAAACTCAATAGAAGGTAACCAGGATGGGAGCCAGGTGTATGGACAGAGCGGTTTGGGAATGGGGCCAGGTGTGTGGATTCTGGCTGGGAAAAGAGCCAGGTGTGCCGAAAATCCAAGGATGGGAACGGGCCAGGTGTGCAGAGGGAATGGGAGCAGGTGTGTGAACAGAGTCCGGCTGGGAACGGAGAGAGATGTGGGGATGGAGTGCATTGGGAATGGGGCCGAGTGAGTGGCTGGAAGTGTGGGCAGGAATTTTCAGAGGGAGTGGGATGTGTGTAGGGTAATAGAAGTGCAGCAGTGGAGAGGAAACTCTAAGTCACAGGACGTATATTGTCAGACAGTGAGGGAGACTGTGTGTGTGTGTGTGTGTGTGTGTGTGTGTGTGTGTGTGTGTGTTTGTGTGTGGGTGCGCGCGCGCGCGCGCGTGTGTATGAAGTCCCTTTTAGGCCCCGACAAAGAAATGAGTGAGTTTCATTCTGAATTTGCTCTGCTTTATATCATAATTTGAACAATTTAACCAAAGCAAATCTCACGTGATGATGGCTCCTTCACATGGTGCCGTTATTGATTGTTTTAAGTGAAACTGCTGATGAACTTTCTGATCAGAAGCTCCCACCATCATGTCACTAATTGATTTCATGGAAACTGGTACAAACTTTGGAAAAAGTATTTCTCAAAGCTGGTTATGGTTTTTTTCAATGTCTCAGTATCTCAAAGTAATTCATTGCAAACGTCAATGTCAAAGTTTGATTCACTGCAAGAAAAACATGTGTTAAATTGATAGAAATCCCTCCTGTTACACATAAATCAGTCCACTCCATACCTGACCTGGCATGCTGATCAAAGTGATAGTGTGATAATGGTCTTCAGCTGAAACTCGCTTGAGTCTACATGGATCACAATATGACAATGAAAAAATCCATTAATGATGAGTCGTCCCTTACAATGAGCTTCCTTGTTGAAGGTCGAGGCCATGAAGGGAAGCCAGTTTATACATTGAGAACAAGCTTTGGCAGTGAGGAAGTGGTGCACTCTCATCGTCTCCACCAAAGAATTTAGAGTGATTCACACTAAATTTCCAACTACCTGATCAAAGCATTGTTTTACATGAAGGAAAGGTCACTTTTTTCAGAAATCCAAGATGATTGTGAACCATCTCACATTTTGATTCACTTCATGGTACCTTGTACAAACACTGGGAAATACCACCTTGAAGCTGAGTGAATTTCTTTCCACACCTCAGAATTAGAATGTGATTCACAACAAATTTTGAAATCAGAGTTTGATCCATTTCAGCAAAATTATGTTTCCTAAGTTGAGAGGCAAACATAATTAGATTACTAAATTTAATTGAGATAAATGCAAGGTGTTGCAGTTTGGTAAACCAAACCAGAGCAGGATTTACACAGTAAATGCTAGTGCTCGGGGAGTGCTGTGGAACAGAGAGACCCAGGGGTGCTGGTACATAGTTCCTTGAAAGTGGTGACACAGGTAGACAGGGTGGTGAAGAAGGCGTGGCGCATTTCTGAAGCGTAGGAGCTGAGGGGTGACCTTACGGAGGTTTATAAAATCATCAGGAGCAAGATAAAGTGAATAGCTGCAATATTTTCCCCAGCATAGGGGAGTTCAATATCAGAGGGCAGATATTTAAAGTGAGAGGGGAATGATTTAAAAGGGACCAGAGGGGAAACTTTGTTACACAGAGTGTGGTTGGGATATGGAATGAGCCAACAGAGGAAGTGGGAGAGGTGAGAACATTTATGGCATTTAAAATCCATTTGACAAGGACATGAATAGGAAGGTTTCAGAGGGATATGGGCCAAACATAGACAAGCGGTATTACCTCAGTTAGGCAGCTTAGTTAGCATGGACGAGTTGGCCCGAAGGGCCTGTTTCCGTGCTGTATAACTCTGTGACTCTCCTGCTGATGGTAGACAAGGCACATCAGTTGGACTCACATCTACATTCCAGGAAGAATCAACATGTACTGTTCCTCTTTATCCCTCGCAAATTTTCCCTCATGGTCCGACACACATTAGTTATTCTCCAGTCTCCAAAGTACTCAGTGGCAAAGCATCAGCCTCACATCTGATGTCAATATCAGCTGCCCTGAAAGATCGAGAAATCTCTATGGAGGGTGCTCCAGTGTTCTCCACTCTCAGTTCAAGCAGATCCCCACCATCCAGAAGCTCCGAAGTCATCAAGTTGGTCGACCAATGAATATACAAGAAATTCTGATGAGAAACAAATCAGGATGCAAAGAGAATTTTAAAGCACAATCAGCATTCCCACCTTTTTTTGTATTCCTTGAGCTTCACTAACCCAGAAAAGTGGAAGATATTTGATTATTGGTACTATCCCTTTACAGAGGAAACTGTCTACTGGTTACCCAGCCTCTTGCTCTTGCAGTGACAGTGTATATGTGGCTGGATCAGTGGAACTTCCAGTCGATGGTGATTCCCAGGCCTGTGAAGCAGGAGACCAGGCAATGATAGTGCCATTGACTGTCAAGGAGAATGAAACACTGAAGATGTTAAAATATAAGCATTAAAAAGAAACAAAATCCAGTGAAAAAATATTTGAATGAATTACAATACATAAATGAGAGAGCCACCAGCAGTTTGCTGAGCATTAATATGATTTACCGACTTCTGTCTCTAATTCTGTGCAATCATATTTCTTGTTCATCTGATGCTTCATTCTTAACCTTCCAATGTCCATTTTTCCAAAGTTTAAATCTTGGACGGTGATTCACCTTTTACCTTCTTTCTTCTTGAGCCAAGAGGAAGAAGGAAGCATATTTAAGGTTCAGGAAGCAAAGATCAGATGTGGCTTTTGAGAGTTCTCAGGTAGCCAGGGAGGAGCTTAAGAGGGGACTTAGGAGTGCTAGAAGGGGACATGAGAAGGCCTTGGAAAGTAGGGTTAAGATAACAGTTGAGGCATGTATGTGAGGTTCGCGTTGAACAGGCAAATGTATTGGAGCATGTCGAGGTTAGGAAAGAAGCAGTGTTGGAGCTACTGAAAAGCATTAAGGTAAATAATCTCCGGGATCAGACAGGATATACCCCAGGTTACTACGGGAAGCGAGGAAAGGAATTGCTGGAACGTTAACTATGACTTTTGAGTCCTCCCTTGCCACAGGGGTGGTACCAGAGGATTGGAGGATGGCAAACATTGTTCCATTGTTCAAGGAAGGTTAAAGGGATATTCCCAAGAATTATAGAGCAGTGAGCCTTACATCACTGGTGGGCAAACTATTGGACAGGATTGATGACCATTTGGAGAAGCACAGTCTTAGTAAGGGCATTAAACATAGCTCTGTGAAGGGCAGGTCATGCCTCACGCACCTAATAGAGTTTTTTGAGGAAGTGACAAGACAGACTGATGAAGGTAGTGTGGTGGAAGTGGTATACATGGATTTTAGCAAGGTGTTTGACAAGGTTCCCCATGGTAGGCTCATTCAGAAAGTCATAAGGTATGGGATCCATGGAAAAACTGGCAGTGTGGATTTGAAATTTGCTCGGCCACAGAAGGCAGAGGGTGGTTGTAGAAGAGGAATATTCAAACTGGAGGTCGGTGACTGGTGGTGTTCCGCAGGGATCTGTTCTGGGACCTCTGCTCTTTGTGATTTTATTGTGTGATTTGGATGAGGAAGTGGAAGGAATGGGTTGGTAGGTTTGCAGATGACATGAAGGTTTGTGGTGCAGTTGACAGTGAGGAAGGTTGTCGTAGGTTGCAACGGATTTAGACAGGATGCAGATCTGGCAGAGAAGTGGCAGATGGAGTTCAATCCAGAGAAGTGTGAAGTGATACAATTCGGAAGAACAATCTTGAAGGCAAAGGACATGGTCAATGGCAGGATTCTTAGCAGTGCAGAGGAACAGAGAGATCTTGGGGTTCAAATACAAAGATCCCTCAAAGTTGCTGCACAAGTGGATTGGGCAGTTGAAAAGGCACATGTAGTGCTGGCCTCCATTAGCCGGGGGATTGAGTTCGAGAGCCAAGAGGTAATGTTGCAGCTCTAGAAGACACTGGTTAGACCTCACTTGGAATATTGCATTTATTTCTGGTCGCCACATTACAGAAAGGATGTGGAAGCTTTGGAGAGGGTGCGGAGAAAATTGACAAGGATGCTACCTAGGTTGGAGCACATGTCTTATGAGGAGAGGCTGAGCGAGTTAGGGCTTTACTCTTTGGAGAGATGGAGGATGAGAGGAGACTTAACAGAGGTATATAAGATTATGACAGCCAGCATCCTTTCTCCAGGGAGCAAATAGCCAATATTAGATGTCACTAATTTAAGGTGCGTGGAGGAAAGTTCAGGTCAGATGTCAGAGGTAGGTTCTTTACACAGAGAGTGATGGGTGCCTGGAACGAACTGCCAAGTGTAGTGGTAGGGGCCGATACGATAGGGGCATTTGAGAGAGTATTAGACAAGCACATGAATGAAAGAAAAGTGGAGGGTTATGGGGGGGGGGGGGGTGGGGTAGAGTGGGGTTAGATTGAACGTGGATAAGGTTTAGAAATGTCGGCACAACATCATGAGCAAAAAGGTCCGAGCTGTGCTGTGCTGTTCTATGTTCTAAGTTCAATGATGTTCTAATATGGAATCACCATCACGGTTAGCATCTTTCTCCCTACATTTTGATATTGCTCAATTCAAGACTGAAGCGCAGGGTACGAAGATCCCTCTCCCGAGCATCATCCAGGCTAATGTTCAGTCATGATCAAACAGGACTGAGGAGCTCAGTGCAAGATTGCTTTATCAGAGGGACATGAGGGACTGCTTTGTTTCACAGAGACATGGCTCATTCCCAACTCTCCTGACACAGCACTCCAGCCCGAGGGTTTTTCAATCCACTGCATGGACCAGACGGCAGCGTCAGGTAAGGGAAAAGGCGGTAGAGTCTGCTTTATGATAAACTCGTCGTGGTGCACGGACGTGGCGGTCTTGTCCCATTCCTGCTCCCCCAACCTGGAACATCTGGCAGTGAAGTGCCGACCGTTCTACCTACCGTGGGAGTTCACCGCCGTCATCCTGACTGCAGTCTACATCTCACGTCAGGCAGTCATCAAGCTGGCACTTGAGGAAATGAGAGCTGTAATCAACAAGAACGAAGGGGCGTACCCCGATGTCTGTCACATTGTGGCGAGAGACTTTAATCAGGTGAGCTTGAAGAAGTCTCTGCCGAACTACTATCAACACATCACCTGCAATACTAGACCACTGCTGTACCACCATCAAGGACGACGACCGTTCTATCCCTCGCCCGCACATTGGTGAATACGACAACCTGGCTGTGCTTCTTCTGCCTGCGTACAGACAGAGACTGAAGAGCACGGCACCGGTGAAGAGGACTCTGAAGAGCTGGATGGCAGAGGCAGAGGAGCGAATTCGACGTACCTGGCTGAGAACCAGAGATCTGTGCAGTCCAACTGGCTGAAGTGTTTACGGACATGATCATCCTCTTGCCTCTGTGTTCTGAGGTTCCCATCTGCTTCAAAAAGTCATCTATTGTACCAGTGCCCAAGAAGAGCATGGTGACCAACCTCAATGACTACAGTCAGGCACGCTTACATCAACTGTAATGAAGAGTTTCGAGAGGTTACTCATGGCGCGATTCAAATCCTGCCTCTGAGATGACCTGGATCTGCTTCAATTTGCCGACCACCAGAACAGATCTACAGCATATGTGATTTCTCTGGCTCTTCACTTTTCTCTGGACCATCTGGACAACAGGAACACATACGTCAGGCTGCTGTTCATCGACTGCAGATCGGCGTTCAACTAAAACATCCCATCCAAACTCATCATCAAGCTTCAAGACCTGGACCTCTGAGCCTCCCCCTGCAACTGGATACTCGACATTGTCATCAGCAGACCTCAGTCAGTGAGGATTGATAACAACATCTCCTCCTCACTGACCATCAACACAGGTGCACCTCAAGGCTGCGTGGTTAACGCCCTGCTCTACTCTCTGTACACACATGACTGTATGGCTAAGCACAGCTCCACATACGAATTCACCAATGACACCACTGTTTTTGGATGAATCACAGGTGGTGATGAGTCAACTTACTTGAGCAAGGTAGGACACCTTGTTGAGTGGTGCCGCAACAACAACCTTTCACTCAATGTCAGTAAAACCAGAACACTGGTTCATGACTTGAGGACGGAGAAGGAGGGTGAACATGCACCAATCCATATTGGGTGATTGGCGGTGGAGAGAGTCACCAGTTTTAAATTCTGAGCTTTAAAATATTGGATGAGCTGTTCTGGGCCCTGCACACAAAAGGAATCACAAGGAAGGAGTGCCAGCATCTTTACTTTCTTTGGAAGTTAAGGAGGTTCAGCTTGTCATCGATCACTCGAACAAACTTCTACATATGTACCATTTAAAGTACACTGACCAATTGCATCGTGGTCTGAACGGCAATTCGAATGCACAGGAACATAAGAATCTGCAGAGAGTAGTGGATTCTTCCCAAAACATCACAGGCGCATCCCTCCCCACCATCGGTAGTATCTACAGGAGACGCTGCTTCAAGAAGACAACATGCATCATAAAAGATCCTGACCAGCCAGGCTGTGACATCTTCTCGCAGCTACCATCGGGCAGAAGGAACAGAAGTCTGAAGTCCCACATCACCAGGTTCAAGAACAGCTGCTTCGCATCAACAATTCAATTCTTGAACCAACCAACACAACTCTCATCACTGGAGTTTACCAACACCATGGACACTTTCATCAATTTACACTAAAATGGACCTTGTTTTTATTTGTTCTAATTCTGTTCTTTCTTATAAAAATTATTTAATTTATGTTTCTCTTGTGAATGTTGCTTATATGATCCAATGTATCTGTGATGCTGCTGCAAGTTAGTTTTTCATTTCACCTGTGCACACATGTACTTGTGCACATGAGAGTAAACTCGACCTTGACTTTGTCTTTGATCATTCCACAAACTAAATCCAATGCGTCTGTTCATTTGTAATGCCAAAAACATCTTTGTCTGGGGTGTTGTGTTCAATGGGCCAGAGACAGCTTTCATCAATTACATCCACCCTTCAAGAATTTTGTTATATTTCTTGGAATAAATGGAAATAGGATTACACATTATACACATTTATTCATCAAAACAATCATTGGCATCAGCTGGTTTTAGATGTTTGTTTCAATTAATTAGCATAAAAAACAAAGATGCTCCCTGGTGACTAACATCGAGTATAAGTATAACAGGCTGTGAATGCTTCAAGTTTTCAATAGAAATGGATGGAGTTGCACGAATCTTGGAGTTGGCCATTTATTATTCCATCATTGCAGTTATCGGCATTCCTGGTAAAGTATTGGTGTTAATTAACAATCTGTAAAATGTTGTGAAATGTTGCATCACTGCTGTGTTTACTGGGATTGTTGCTTTCTGTCAATTGTGGATTTTTACCCTTATTTGCTATTGTCCCAGTATCATTAATACCCTTTGGTTGTTTTCTCCTCTTGGTTTTACCATTTGAATTGAATTTTTTATTCCTTTTCAATTTGTATTTCCTCACAATTAACAGCACAGTTTCTACTTTGCAACTTCGAATCTTCAGTGTGTTTGTTAGCTCTTTTTTCCTAGCTTCTCATTCTCAGGGTAAACACCCAACTATAATGGAAGGAATTTATTTGCTTATGGCACTTCTATGAACACTTTGAAACAAAATTTCACACCGAATTTACATTAGGAAGATTCAGACAGGACGTGGAGTGTTTCCAAAACAGCATGAGAATATTGAAATGGTGGATCTGAGGATCCAGTAAGTCAGTAAATGTAGGATGGGTATTTGAACCAGAAATTTTGTGGTTCAATGTACTGGCTTCAGAGAGGTGATGAAAGTGAATTCATGCAGAGAGCAATGTGTAAGATCAGTCATTGATGAATCCAGATGGATCAGATTTTAGCTGAAGTAAGTCGAGGCAAGAGGAGGAGTACATGGTATAATAGAGCTTGATATTGGTATGCTTGGTGAAGAAGGAAAATTGTGGGTTTTCTAAAATGACAAAACTAGATTACTAGTGGTGCATGTTGGGTGGAGTGGGTGAAATACAGAATTGGTTTGGTGCATGAAGACATGCATGTGAAAGGGACATCAGAGGAAGCGCAGCTTTGCAGCAGTGATCTGTGATTTAACAGAGTTCTGAAGATTTACAATGTTGGGCCAGTTGGTGCACTGTCTCTGTGCCAGAGAAAAAAGCCTCATCCCACTTTTTAGCACCATGTCTCGAGCGCTCTACAAATACACATCAAAATGTGGATTCAAGATGCATACATCGCTTTTGGGAAGTGAGTTCCAAACGTCCATCTGTGTGTCTTCACAAGAGGAGGGGTCGAAGACATTGTTGTACCAGAGGGAGAAATATTGGATGGGCTGAAACTCATAAGTGAAGAAGCTCCCCTCAGGATATTAAGTCATGTGAGAAAATGACGTAAAACACGAGAAGTAGCGGTATTGATGGTGTTGAAGTTTTCAGTGGAAGATAATGTTCTTGTTTTGGTTCTTTTCCAGAAACAGACTCTCTGGTAAGATCCAAACTGAAGTATGTTGCAATATCACAGCGAAGTTACTCACATGATATAAATCTCAGTGCGGTAACTGTTTGTCAACTCAGTTTCAAGTCTCAAAGCAACAAAGGTTGCACTGAATACGTCGTACAATTTTATACGAGTTCGAATATTTTTCTTTGATTCATAGATCAAAAAAATGCACCACCCCCCACACGCTACATACATTTAAAAAATAGAAGCCACATACACAAAATGCACAGAACCCACACACAATTTCACTCACCCCCCCCTCTCTCTCTCTCTCTCACACACACACACACACACACACACACACACACACACACACACACACACACACACACTCACACACACAATCACTAACACACAGTCACTCCCTCTGTTGCAGCTAACTTGGCCGTGATTGGGGTAATGTTCCGCAGACGATGCGGTCTCTCCAGATGTATCACTGTCTACCTGCTGTCCATGGCGGTGACGGATCTCCTGGTCATCATCACAGCCGTGATATTAATCCGGATTGTTCCGATTGCTTCACCGAACACGTTCTTGACCTTCGCTCCAGCCTGTAGTGTGAGAATCGCAGTAGCTTATGGCGTAAGAGACTGCTCCGTCTGGGTGACGGTGATGTTCACCTTTGATCGCTATGTGGATATTTGCTGTCAAAAATTGAAAACAAAATATTGCACGGAGCGAACGGCGGCTGTGGTGATTGGAACGGTTGCTGCCCTGAGTTGTTTCAAAAATGTGTTTCTGTATTTTGTATTTGAACCTCCACATAAAACCGAGCCCACACTGTGCAAGATGAAGTCAGCATATTATACCTGGCCCGGCTGGGTAGCATATGACTGGATCGATAGTGGTTTAGTCCCTTGTCTGCCGTTCGTTCTAGTTTTGCTGCTCAATTTCCTAACCATCAGGCACATTTTAAGGGCCATTAGAATCCGCAGGAGACTCCAGGGCGGTGGGAACAGTGAGAGGCAGAGCGACCCGGAGACGGACAGCCGCAGGAAGTCTATCGTCCTGCTCCTAAGTATCTCGGGTATCTTCATCCTCTTGTGGCTACTGGTACTGATAACTTTCCTCTATGTGCGCATCACCGGCATCAGTTACTTTTCAGGATCCAATTTCAGTAACTCAATTTTCCCTCTGGAAGAAAGCGGGCATGCACTTCAATTCTTGTGTTCCTGTGTGAACCCATTTATTTATGCAGGGACACAGAGTAAGATCAGAGACGAGATAAAGCTGGGGCTGAAATATCCAGTGACTCTGATTAATAAATTACTGAAATGAACAGCTTTTATTCTTTAGGAACAGTTTATTTTGCAAACCGCCCTCATCTTGTTCTCTGTCATCTCACCTGCTCAGTCTTAGATCCATAGAGTTATACAGCACGGAAACAGGCCCTTTGGGCCAACTCGTCCATGCCGATCAAGTTGCCAAACTGAGCCAGACCCATTTTCCTGCATTTGGCCCATGTCCCTCTCAACGTTTCCTATCTATGTACCTGTCCAAATGTCTTTTAAAAATTGTAATCGTTGCCACTTTTAACATTTCCTCACCAGCTTGTTACACACAATCGCCACCCTCTGTCCTCATTCTTGCTTCCATAATGCTTTGTGATGGCAGCTTGCTCCTTCCTGCTTCATGTTGTACAATTGAGTCACAGAGTTATACATCATGGAAACAGGCCCTTCGGCCCACCAACTCCATGCCGACCATCAAGCACGCATTTACACGAATCCCTATTTTATGCTCCTCACATTCCTGTCACGAACCAGCAACAAAAGAAACACACTGTGCATGATTCAGTGTTAAAAACTATTTTATTAATTACTACTTATGATAATACGTAAAATAAAAGTAAAAATGTTAGTATGTTAGAATTCAAAAATGTTAAACCTCGAACGTTAACCCCAAAACTAAACTCTTCGTGTGTGTGTGTGACAAAGTCCAAAACTCCCAGTTCCGGAATGGTTCTTAA
Organism: Pristis pectinata; assembly: GCF_009764475.1. Taxonomy (NCBI): domain Eukaryota; kingdom Metazoa; phylum Chordata; class Chondrichthyes; order Rhinopristiformes; family Pristidae; genus Pristis; species Pristis pectinata. Next base: position 19,514,597 of record NC_067439.1, on the reverse strand, counting down.
AGTTCAGTTCAGCAAGCCATAAGGTGAAACATGAGCAAGGGCTTCTTCAACAACCACCGTTGTTTGAAGACAAGACATAGATGTAGAGAAACAGAGAGAGAGTACATACGAAATCCAAATGTTCCACTTCAGTGTTTACTCGGTAGTGACTTCTTCACCCCGAAAAGCATCCGAATCGTGGTCGTCCACACATAAATACCTGTTTCCTTCTACAGGTCAGCAACAAAGTGAACTCCACCGGATTACTTCCAACTTCCATACATGGATTTCAGTGGCAGACACAGTTATTGTTTCTCATCCATCGATAGAGAAAACAAGTAGGCTGGTGTCTCTCTCCCTTCTCTCTCTCTCTCCTTCTTCAAACTTCTTCAACAACGTCATTACGTCCTTTATCTTCTATTAACGTAAGCACGTCCCACACACACATACACACACACTCTCTATCTTAAAGGGACTTTCCCTGAGTCCATAACACCTCCCACCTAAAAACATTTTCTCAAGAAAAATTTAACCGCGCATACAGTTAGTAATGTTAATAATTATCATGCTACACAACTACAGACTATCAGATTAGTACAGATACATGTTTCCCATTTAACATCGGGCAAGACAATCAGCAATCACATTATCTTTGCCTTTAATGTGAGTTATCATGAGATCAAACTCTTGCAAAATTAAACTCCAGTTTAACAGCCTTCTGTTCTTGTTTTTGACTCGGCTCAGAAACTCCAATGGGTTATGATCTGTATATACAGTCAATGGTTTCTGAGCGTTGCAAACATATACGCTGAAATGTTGCAAGGCTAAAACAAGCGACAGTAATTCTTTCTCTATGGTGGAATAATTCTTTTGAGCTCATTAAATTTCTTTGAAAAGTAAGCTACAGGATGGTCAATATCATCAAGGTCACCCTTCTGCAACAACATAGCTCCTGCAGCTTCATCACTGGCATCTACTGCTAATGAAAATGGCTTTTCAAAGTCAGATGTTTTGAGCACAGGATGGTAGCATAAAATGGCTTTCAGCTTCTCAAATGCTTCTTGACAAGAATCTGTCCAAACAAACTTTACGTCCTTCTTCAGAAGATTAGTTAGGGGAAGAGCAATATCAGCAAAAGTTTTACAAAATTTTCAGTAATATCCAACCATTCCCAAAAATCTTCTAACAGTCCTCGTACCTGTGGGAATAGGGAACTCAGATATTGCTTGAACATTTGCCTGAACAGGAGCTTGCTTGCCTTGACCTACAACATAACCAAGATACGTCACAGTGGCATGACCAAATTCACTTTTAGCCAAGTTAACTGTAAGGTTAGCCTTGGAAAGTCTTTCAAACAACCTTTCTAACGCAGAGATGTGATCCTCCCATGTATCATTCCCAGTCACTAAGTCGTCAATGTAGGCATCTGTATGTTTTAACCCATGAATCGCTGAATTAATCATTCTTTGAAATGTTGCCGGAGCATTTTTCATTCCAAATGGCAAAACATTGTATTCATACAATCCAGAAGGGGTTACAAAGGCTGAAATCTCCCTTCCTCTATCTGTTAATGGAACACACCAGTACCCTTTTAATAAATCAATCTTTGTAAGAAATTTTGCCTTTCCCACTCTATCTATGCAATCATCCACCCTAGGAATAGGGTAAGCATCTGACGTTGTTACAGCATTCACTTTCCTGTAATCTGTGCAAAATCAAACAGTTCCATCAGGTGTAGGTACAATAACACAGGGCGAACTCCAATTTGAAGTAGAATGTCTAATAATATCATTTTCCAACATGTATTTTATTTCCTGATCAACAAGTTTACTTTTTTCCACATTCATTCGATAGGGGTGTTGTTTGATTGGTTTTGCATCCCCAATATCAACATCATGGGTAATTATCGATGTTCTGTTTGGAACATCTGGGAACAGATTTTTAAATTTTAAAATTAATTCTCTCATCTGTTGTTTTTGTGAAACTTGTAAATGGTCCAACTTCGTTTCAAGGTTCTCCAGGATATTTTGGTTTTTTAGATTCGATGGAACAATATTTGGTCTAAATTGGCCTTCCTCAACATCAACATCAGGCATTCTAGAAACAACCTTTACATCATCCACCAAGGCCACAACTGAATCCCTCTCATAATAAGGTTTTAGCATGTTTACATGACAGAGTTGTGTTTTCTTGCGTCTATCTAGTGTTTTGATTATATATGTTAAATCAGTCACTCGAGATTCAATAACATAGGGTCCAGAAAAACGAGATTGCAAGGGATTATTTTGGCTAGGGAAAAATACCAACACCTTTTGCCCCACTGCAAATGTCCTAGGCCGAGCACGTCTATCAAAATATGTCTTCATTCTTATCTGGCTGGTTTTCAAATTCTCTCTCGCTAGCTGACAGACTCTCTCCAACCGAGTTTTAAATTTTTGGACAAAGTCCAACAGACTCAAGTGCACTTCCTCATTAACCCATTGCTCTGTTAACAATTCCAAAGGTCCTCTCACCCTAGGTCCAAATACAAACTCAAACGGACTAAATCCTATTGACTCCTGGATTGATTCTCTAACGGCAAACAAAAGTAAATGAATACCTTCGTCCCAATCCTTTGTGTTTTCAAAGCAATACGTCTTCAGCATATTTTTGAGAGTAGAATGAAATCTCTCCAGAGCTCCTTGAGATTCTGGGTGATCTGCAGATGATAGAATCTGCTTTGCTCCCAGCTCATAGACTATTTGTTGAACAAAATTGACATAAAATTACTACTTGATCAGATTGGAATTCTTTTGGCAAACCAAACAAGGTAAAACATTTTACAAGAGCCTTTGACACCGTCTTGGCCTTAATATTTCTAAGGGGTATTGCCTCTGGAAATCTAGAAGTGGCACACATGATGATTAACAAATACTGATTTCCAGTCTCAGACTTTGGTAATGGGCCAACACAGTCCACAATCACTTTCGAAAAGGGTTCACCAAAAGCAGGAATTGGTTTCAACGGAGCCACAGGGGGTTTTTGATTTGGTTTACCTACCATCTGACATGTATGACAGGTTCGACAAAACATCACCACATCTTTTCTCAAACCAGGCCAATAGAATTGTTTCAAGATCTTCCTTACAGTTTTATTCACACCACAATGACCACCCAAAGGCATACTGTGGGCCAGGTTTAAAATATCATCCCTATAAACTTTTGGAACAACAACCTGATGAATAACTTCCCAATCCTCATTAACAGGAACATGAGGAGGTCTCCATTTCCTCATTAACACTCCATTTTTGACATAATATCCATTTGGCACTTTCTCAATCTCCTCACATGAGAGTGCTTTTTCTTCAATTCTGTCAACTCAGGGTCCTTTGCCTGTTCCACCATAAAATCCTTCCTCGACAAAGACAAATCTTTAAATTCAGGCTCACTATAAGGATGGTGATCCTCCAGTGAAGACAGAAAAGTCTCAGATAAGGCATCATAATTTTCTTCCTGTTTAGGACTGTCACAAGGAACCACATCAGACGGCACCGGACTGTCTGTCTTGGCTAATTCTTTAGCTCTTACTCGAGTCACCGCACATGATGGGTAAACATCTGGATCATTCTCAGACTCATCAATCCTTGGTTTGGTTGTTAACCGTACCACAGGAACAATTTCTCCATCTGCAAGGTCTTTTCCCAATAACAAAGAAACTCCTTCCACTGGTAACCTAGGTCTCATCCCTATCTCGACTGGTCCTTCTACGAACTTTGACTTTAAAATTACCGTGTGAAAAGGGACAGACATGGTGTGATCTGTAACGCCTCGCACCAGATTTACCTCACCAGTGTCACTTTATTCACCAAAATTTAAAACACTGTCCAGCAAGAGAGATTGACAAGCTCCAGTGTCTCTAAGAATTTTCACTGGCACCTGGGGTGACTCATCATTCAGTGAAACAAATCCCTCTGATACATAAGAACGGAATTCCTTTCTCACCTCCTCCAACTTTTCCGCTTTTCCCTCGCAAGGACTGATCTTTAACAACATCTCCTAAACCTTTTTGATTTTTAATTGCCTGAAAGCAAGCATTGGGCACAGCTTCCTTCCTTTTCTTCAAAAGGGCACAATTAGATATCACATGGCCAGGTTTCCTACAGTAATAACAAGTACGCTCAACAGGTTTCTCCAGCCCTGGCTTCTTTTCATCTTTTCCTTTTTGATTACCTCCCAATTTAATCTCCGGTTTACCTGGATTGTCCTTGTAACTCTTTTGAAAGGTTTTAAGGATGTCCCCATTTGGATTTATGGGTTAAAGCATAATCATCTGCCAACCTAGCAGTTTCTTGTAAAGTTTCCACTGCCTTTTCATTGAAATATGTTGTTATTCAGCTGGAACACATCTTTTAAAGTCCTCCACCAGTATCAATTCTTTAAATTTATCAAAATCCCCATCTACATTTTTAGCCATGTACCATCGCTCAAAACATATTCTCTTTCCATTGGCAAATTCCATATGTCTGGTCTGCAGATTTCCTCAAGTCTCTAAATTTCTGTGTATAAGCTTCAGGTACCAATTCATAAGCCTTCAATATAGCTTGTTTTACCTTGGTATAATCAGCTGCATCCTCAGCAGACAAAGCAGAATAAGCTTTTTGAGCTTTACCTTTAATCACACTCTGTACCATAAGAGCCCATCCTTTCCTTGGCCAGTTTGAACTCACAGCAACCTTTTCAAAATGTTGGAAATACTGATCAACCTGATCTTCCTCAAAAGGAGGGACTAATCGAACCTCCCTGCTGGCTGAAAAACCATCATCAGAATCAGATTCCGTACTCCTACGCTTCATTTGTAACTCATGCTGCCTCTGTTTCTCCTTCTCCTCACTATCCAGCTCCATCCTCTTCAATTCCATCTGCTTCATTGCTAGATCAGCCTCTATTTTTGCCAGCTGCACCTGTGCCTCAGAAATTGCTATTTCACTGCCAGGAAACTGTTTTAACACTTCCTTCTCCAAATAATAGTCAACTATCATTCTATGAATAACTGCTTTTCTCATAGACTGCTTTAGCCTTGTACAAGGTTTAGCCTTGTATCAATCTTTATCAGATCATCCTTTTTCGCCACCTCCAATCCCTTTTGGGTTGGTGACTCCAAGAATGCCTTAATATCCATTGCTGCTGGTTTCCACACACACAAGCCAATTAAAAAGAATTTATCAGACCTCCCTCAACAATCTTTGGATTGGATCCCGGACGAATCTCGTTAACCTTGGGAACTATCCCGGACGAGCCCCCAATTTTGTCATGAACCAGCAACAAAAGAAACACACTGAGCATGATTCAGTGTTAAAAACTATTTTATTAATTACTACTTATGATAATACGTATAATAAAAGTAAAAATGTTAGTATGTTAGAATTCAAAAATGTTAAACCTTGAACGTCAACCCCAAAACTAAACTCTTCGTGTGTGTGTGTGGCAAAGTCCAAAAATCCCAGTTCCGGAATGGTTCTTAAAGTTCAGTTCCGCAGTCCATAAGGTGAAACATGAGCAAGGGCTTCTTCAACAACCACCGTTGACTGAAGATAAGAAGTAGACGTAGAGAAACAGAGAGAGAGTACTAAATCCAAATGTTCCACGATGGAACCCAAACGACACTTCAGTGTTTACTCGGTAGTGACTACCTCACCCCGAAAAGCATCCGAATCGTGGTCGTCCACACACAAATACCTGTTTCCTTCTACAGGTCAGCAACAAAGTGAACTACACCGGATTACTTCCAACTTCCATACATGGATTTCAGTGGCAAACACAGTTATTGTTTCTCATCCATCGATAGAGAAAACAAGCAGGCTGGTGTCTCTCTCCCTTCTCTCCCTCTCTCTCTCTCCTTCTAACTTCTTCAACAACGTCATTACGTCCTTTATCTTCTATTGACGTAAGCACGCCCCACACACACATACACACACAAACACACACTCTCTATCTTAAAGGGACTTTCACTGAGTCCGTAACATTCCCATGATCTCCCCCAGATTCTACCACTCACCTGCCCACTGGGTCAATTTACAGCAGTCAATTAACCTCCCAACCTGCACGTTTTTGGGATGTGGGAGGAATCCCATGCGGTCATAGATAAAATGTGCAAACTCCACACAGACAGCACCGGAGGTCAGGATCAATCCTGGGTCTTTGGAGTTGTGTGGCAGTGACACTACCTGCTGTCCCACTGTGCCAACCACTTGCAACAAGTTCGATGAATTAGCAGTACCTAGAGGGGCTGGTCTACTGGACATTACAGAGGTCTGGTCACAAGGACAGAGCTGAATATCCAGGAGTATTTATCAGTGTCACAGAGCGGTTGGCAGATTCACCAAGAGGAATCAACAGGGTCGGTCTGATAACACAACGGCATTGGGGCACTGGTAAGGAAGGAACTTAAAGTGTGAGCAAGTGGACTCGTTTTAGATGGTAATTGGAAAGGACAGAAAAAACCTGTCAGTCCCCCTGTTGGGCAGATCAAGAAGAAAATGGGGGCTGAAAACTTGGGAAAAGCAATCATCATGGGCTCATCGTCCACTGTCCATTTCCCTCCATAGATGCTTCTCGACCCACAGAATTACTCCAGCAGTTTGTGTGTTGCTCCACATTCCAGCATCTGCAGTCTCTTGTGTCTCCTGTGTTAACTCCTTGTTGGCTGGGAGATCAAATTGGCAGATGTGGCCTTGAGGGTGTAAGTTACTGTATGCCGACGAGACGGGTTCCTTGAACATTAATTTGGAGGTGCAATCGGAGGCAGGCTACTTAATGTAAACAAAACTCAAAATAAAGAAGCTGCAGATGCTGGAAATCTGAAATAAAAGCAGAAAATGCTGGAAAAACTCAGGTCAGACAGGGTCAATGGGAAGTAGAAGAATTCACATTTTACATCAAAGGTCTCTTTGTCAGTACTGAGTGAGGGTGGAGATGGGTGCTTAACTCCATCCCACTGCAACCGATCCAGGCCAATCTTGCCCACACTACTGGAGGAAATTCACGGGTTAGTGTCAGGTTTCAGGGAGAAGTGGGCCAAATGTGCAAAAATGGGAAAAGCCTAGATGAACATACTGGGCTGTAGGGCCTGTTTCCCTGCTCTCTGCCTCTCCTCCTGATGGACAAGAAGTTGAAAAGGCCCCACAATGACTACAGAACTCACCAGATGTCAGGAGCAGATGGCATCTCCACAGAAGTTCTGAAGCTCAACCGTCCCACATTGGACTCACAAGTTACCTCAGTTTGAATTTACAGCAAGTCATCCTCGATCCTCAGGGACCAGCGAAGGTGGTGATTTCTTTTTGTGTGAGTACAAGAAATTGCAATCAATCTTGTTAGAAATTAATTCATTTGACAGAAACAGTTTTCCGCACTTTGGAAATACTCACCTTTTTCCCCAGGTGGTAACATTTGATTTTGATTCACTATCAGCACACTGACATAGTTTACTCTGCGTCAAAGAAAGTGATTTTAGTAAATTGAGACATATCTTTCCTGGCCAATATAGATGGGACTGCAGTCAATGCAGTGTTAGATTACAACATCCGGGTTATTGCAGTGTATGTTGTCATTACAAAGCCCGAGAGACCCCGGTGACTCCCGGGAGAACTGGGAGCTGAAGCCTTGTCGCACGTATGGGCAGATGTGAAGACAGGAGGTAACCAGGATGGGAGCCAAGTGTGTGGACAGAGCGGTTTGTGAATGGGGCCAGGTGTGTGGAGTCTAGCTGGGAAAAGAGCCAGGTGTGCTGGAAAACCATGGATGGGAACGGGCCAGGTGTGCAGAGGGAATGGGAGCAGGTGTGTGAACAGAGTCCGGCTGGGAACGGGGTAAGATGTGGGGCTGGAGTGCGTTGGGAATGGGGCCGAGTGTGTGGCTGGGAGTGTGGGCAGGAATTACCAGAGGGGGTGGGATCTGTGGGAGAAGTGCAGCAGTGGAGAGGAAACTTTTGGTCACTCCATTCTTTCAGAAGTAAGGGAGTCAGGAAAGTATAGGCTGGCCAGCCTGTGGATGATACACAGATAGGTGGAGGGGTAGGTAGTGTTGAAGAAGCAGGGAGCCTGCAGAAGAACTTGGGTTGGGACAATGAGCAAAGAAGTGGCACATGGAATATAGTGTGGGGAAGTGTACGGTCATGCACTTTGGTAAAAGAAATAAAGGTGTAGATTATTTTCTAAATGGAGAGAGAATTCAGAAATCAGAGGTGCATTGGGACCTGGGAGTACCAGTGCAGGATTCCTTAAAGAGTGTCTTGCAGGTTGAGTCTGTGGTAAGGAAGGGAAATGCAATGACAACATTCATTTCGAGAGGACTTGAAAAGCAAGGATATAACGCTGAGGCTTTATAAGGCATTGGTCAGACCACATTTGGAGAATTGTGAGCAGTTTTGGGCCCCATATCTGAGGAAGGATTTGCTGGCGTTGGCGAGGGTCCAGAGGAGGTTTACGAGAATGATCGTGGGGGTGAATGGGTTAACGTATGAGGAACGTTTGATGACTGTGGGTCTGTTCTTGCTGGAGTTTAGATTAATGAAGGGGGATCTCATTGTCAGCTGTGGAATATTGAAAGGCCTGGACAGAGTGGACATGGAGAGGATGTTTCCAGGAGTGGGAGAGTTCAGGATAGAGGGCAAAGCAAATAATGTAATGTAAGCAAATAAAAGTATGTTCCTTTAGAATTGAGATGAGGAGAAATTTCTTTAGCCAGAGGGTGGTGAATCTGTGGAATTCATTGCCACAGACAGCTGTGGAGGGCAAGTCACTGGGTATATTTAAAGCAGAGGTTGATAGGTTCTTGATCAGTAAGACTGTCAAAGGTTACGGGGAGAAGGGAGGAGAATGGGGTTAAGACGGAAAGATAAATCAGCCATGATCGAAAGGCGGAGCAGAGTCGATGGGCCAAATGGCTTATTTCTTTTGGTCACAGGATGTGTGGTGTCAGACAGTGAGGGCGACCGTTTTGTGTGTGTGTGTGTGTGTGTGTGTGTGTGTGTGCGCGCGCGCGTGCGTGCGTGCGTGCGTGTGAAGTCTCTTTTAGTGACCAACAAAAATGACTGTGTCTCATACTAAATTTTCTCTGTTTTATATCACTTTGTGAACAACTTAAATCATTGGAAGCACCACTTCCTTCAGGAAGGTGGAGAGGTGCACATGCACCTGTCTACATCAGTGGTGCTGAGGTCGAAAGGGTTGAGAGCTTCAAGTTCCAAAGAGTGAACATCATCAATCGCCTGTCCTGGTCCAAGCACATAGACGACAAGGCCAAGAAAGCTCACCATTGCCAATTTGAATCTCATTGTTAGAAGACTGTTGAACTGTTCCCTCATACGATATAATGGACTCTTGACCTCACGATCTACCTTGCACCTTATTGTCTACCTGCACTACACTTTCTCTGTAGATGTGTCACTTCATTCTGCATTCTGCATTCGTTTACCTTGTACTGCCTCAATGCACTGTGTAATGAATTGATCTGCGAGAACAGTATGCAAGACAAGTTTTCATTGTATCTTGGTACAAGTGACAATCATAAACCAATTCAATTCAATAGAGTTACATGATGATGATTCCTTTAAATGATGCCATTGTGTATTGTTTTGAGTTTCACCTTACAGGACTTGGGAGATAGAGCAATAGTGGGAGACTTTAAAAGAGGTAGGTCTTGGGGCTTGCTTGTGAGTTTCACTTCACAGGAATTTAAGGGAAGCATCCTTACTAATTGTTAGTTAATAGGTGATTGCCTAATTAGCTAATTAACAGCAGCCAATAACAAGAAGGTTGTGTCAAGCAGAGTGGCCATTGTGAGAGTGGGCTTATGTGAAAGTGGGAAGCTGAGTCTTTGGCTCAAGAGGCTTCGGTGTAAGGAGGCGGAGTAAGTGGCCCAGATGTTAGGATTGAGAGCGGATCTTTAAAAAGGCCTCAGTGAGGGAGGCACAGGTAAGAAGAGGCGAGGTTTTATTTTGCTGTTGATCCTTAGTCCTTAGAACATAGAAAAACTACGGCACAATTCAGGCCCTTTGGCCCACAAAGCTGTGCTGAACATGTCCCTACCCTAGAAATTACTAGGCTTTGATTCAATGCAGGCAGGATGGTATTTAGGGCAGTGGAATGCTCCTGCTGCACAATGTGGTAAGTCAGGGAACCTCAGGGTCTCCCTGATGACTATATCTGTGGGAAGTGCACCCAGCTGCAGCTCCTGATCCTGATGGACTCAGGATCATCCAGGATGCTGAAGGCTGCATGGATGAGACTTTTACTGAGGTGATCACACCCAAGGTGCAGGCTTCAGATAGGTGGGAAAGTAAGGGGAGTAGGCAGAGTGCAGTGTTCCCCTGTGGCCATTCCCCTCACTAACAGTTATACCTCTTTGGATACCTTTGACAGGGATGTTCTTTTTGAGGCTAGCGGCAGTAGTCAGGTCTCTGGGACTGGCTCTGAGGCTCAGGGGGAAAGGGTGCAGTCAGACAGGGCGATAGTGACAGGAGGCTCGATAATGAGGGGGACAGACAGGGCATTCTGTGTCTGCAAATAAGATTCCAGGAAGGTGTGTTATCTCCTGGGTGCCAGAGTCAAGGATGTATCTGAGCAGGACCTTGAGGGCAGTAATCTCTGGATTACTCCCAGTGACACGTGCTAGCGAGGTCAGAAATAGAAAGAGACCAGATGAAATTGTGGCTGAGGAGCTGGTGCAGGGATCATAGATTCAGGTTCTTGAACCATTAGGATCTCTTCTGAGGTCGAGGTGAACGGTACAAGAGGGACGTGTTGCACTTGAACCAGAGCGGAACCAATATCCTTGCAGAGAAATTTACCAGTGCTACACGGGAGGGTTTAAACTAGACTGGCTGGGGGGTGGGACCCTGAGGAGGAGCAAGTCATGGGATAAAGCAATAACCAGCGAGAGCAAGTTTAGTCATCAGGATAGCAAGGGGCACAGTAAATGCAGGGAAAGCAATACCCAGTTGAACTGCATTTATTTCAATGAACAAGGTTTGTAAGGCGGATGAACTCAGAGCATGAATTGGCTCTGTGGACTGGGATGTTATAGCCATAACAGAAACATGGCTGAGAGAAGGGCAGGACTGGCAGCTCAATGTTCCAGGATACAGATGCTATTGGCGTGACAGAGGTACAGGTAAGTGAGGACGCGGTCTTGCCTTTTTGATAAGGGAGGACATAACAGCAGTACTTAGAGATGATATTCTTGGAGGAATCGTCCAGTGAGGCATAAAGTGTAGAACTTGGAAACAAGAAGGGGAGGGTCAATCCAGTGGGGGTGTATTATAGATCCCCCAATGGTCAGCAGGAAATTGAGGAACAGATGTGTCGAGAAATTGCTCATGGTTGTAAGAATAATAAGGTTGTTTCAGTGGGAGATTTTAATTTTCACCGTTATTGGCTGGACTAGCAAGAGTGTTCAGGGCCTAGATGGGGTGGAATTTTGAAATGTGTCCGGGAAAGTTCCCTGAATCAATATATAGAGGGCCCTTCTCCAGTGCAACACTGGAGCTTCTCTTGGGGAACGAGGCAGGACAGGTAACTGAAGTGGCAGTCAGGGGGCACGTTGGCTCTTATGACCATAATTCTATTAGTTTGAAGACCGTGATGGAGAAGGACAGGACAGGCCCACAGGTGAGGGGACTAAAATGGAGCAGGGCTACTTCTGGGTGAGCTGGGCAGGATCTAGCAGAGGTCAATTGGGTGAGCCTGTTTGAAGGGAAAGGAATGAATAACAAGTGGGGAAGCTTTTAAGAATGTGATATCAAGAGTGCAGGAGCAGTCTGTCCCTGTCAGGGTGAAGGGTAAACCTGGCAAGTTTAGGGAACCTTGGCTGATGAGAGATATTGAGGATGTAGTCAAGGAAAAGAAGGAAGCATTAATTGGGTTTCGGAGGTCAGGGACAAGTGAATTCCTTGATGACTATAAAATAATCAAGAGTACACTTAGGAAAGAAGTCAGGAGAGCAAAGAGAGGGTAAGAGTTGGATCTGACAGGTAAGTTTAAGGAAAATCCCGAGAGGTTCCATGGCTAGATTGAGAGTAAAAGGGTGGCGAGGGAGCGAGCAGGTCCCCTTAGAGATCAGCAGGACCCCCTGCGTTTTGACCCACAGGAGATGGGTAGGATTTTTAACGAATATTTCCCTTCAGTATTTACGGAGGAGAAAATCATGGTTGCTCAAGAGGAGGGAAACAAGTGGAGATGTTTTGGAAAACATTTATATTACTGGGGAGAGGTATTTTCAGCCTTACAAGACATTAAGATAGATAAATCCCCAGAGCATGACAGAGCACATCTTTGGATTTTCTGGGAAGCAGGAGGAGAAATTGTGGAGCCCCTTGTGGAGATAATGGCTTCATTGCTAGCCAGTGGTGAAGTTCCTGAAGACTGGAAGGTGGATAATGTTGTTCTTTTGTTTAAGAAGTGTAGCAAGGAAAAGCCAGGGAACTGCAGACCAGTCAGGCTGCCATCGGAATGGGAAAGTTACTGGAAGAATTCTGAGTAACAGGATCTACCAGCATTTGGATAGACAGAGCCTGATAAGGAGAAGTCAGTGTGGCTTTGTGTGTGGAAAGTTGTGATTGACGAACCTTCTGGGGCTTTTTGAAGAGGAACCCATACAGGCAGGTAAGGGTAGGGCAGTGGATGTTGTCTGTCTGGACTTTCACAAGTCCTTTGACATGGCCCTCTCCTGTTGAAAGTATCTTGACTGGTTGCATCATGGTCTGGTATCACAATTTGAATGTGCAGGAAGGTAAGTAGGTGCAGTGTAGTGGACTCTGTAGCTGTCAACGTAACGCTATTACAGTGTCAGTGACCCGGGTTTAATTCCACCTCTGTCTGTAAGGAGTTTTTACCTTCTCCCCATGTCTGAGTGTTTCCTCCGGGTGCTCTGATTTCCTCCCACATTTCAGACATTCAGATTTGAGGTTGTGGGTGTGCAATGTTAGTGCTGGAAGAGTGGCGACACATGTGGGCTGCCCCCAGCACATTCTCAGTAATGCAAAACAGATGCATTTCACTGTGTGTTTCAATGTAAATGTGACCAATAAATAAATATCTGTAAATAACTCAAATAGATATCTGCCCAATACATCATGGGCACATCCCTCCCCACCATCAGTAGTATCTACAGGAGGAGCTGCCTCAAGAAGGCAACATCCATCATCAAAAATACCCAAAATCTGGGCCATACCATCTTCTTGTAGCTACCATCAGGCAGGAGATACAGAAGCCTGAAGTCCCACACCACCAGGTTCAAGAACAGCTGCTTCCCTTCAAATGTTTGGTTCTTGAACCAACCAGAACAACTCTCATCATGAGTGTTTACCAGCACTATGACCACTTTCATCACTTTCCACTTTGTTTTTTTGTTCTAATTGTGTTCTTTCTTCTAAAACAATTCTATTTAATTTTTGTTTATATTGTGAACGCTGCTTATCCGAGGCAATGTGCCTGTGATGCTGCTGCAAGTAAGTTTTCATTGTACACATGACTTGTGCACATGACAATAAATAAACTTTACTTTGATCATTCCACCAACTAAATCCAATGTTTCTGTTCATTTTTATGTGGAAAAACTTCTTACTACAGGTTGTTGTGTTCAATGGGCTAAAGATGTATTTCAACAATTACATCCAGACGGTCCTTACTTTTCTTGGAAGCAGGATTACACATTACACACAATTATTCATCAAAACAATGATTGGCATCAGCTGCTTTAAGTTACTTGTTTCATTTAAATTAATCAGCATAAAAAACAAAGATGCCTTCCTAATGTGCTCCCTGGTGACTGATGTTGGATATAAATATAACAGACTGTGAATTATGTGCTTAAAACTTTCAATAGCAATGCATGGGCCTCCAAAATTCTTGGCGTTAGCCATTTACTATTCCATCATTGCAGTGATCAGCATTCCTGGTAAAGTATTGGTGTTAATTATCAATCTGCAAAATGTTGTGAAATGTTGCATCACTGTTGTGTTTACTGGGATTGTTGCTTTCTGTAAATTGTAGATTTTTACCCCTTTGCTATTCTCTCAGTATCATTAATACCCTTTCATTGTTTTCTCCAATTGGCTGTACCAGTTTAATTGAATATTGTATTCTTTTTAAATTTTACTTCTTTGCAGTGCATTTCATCACAATTAGTGGAGAAATTTCTTCCTTCCAACTTCTAATCTTCAGTGATTTTGATATCTATGATATCATCTCTTCCCATTCTGATGGTAAACACCCAACTATAATGGAAGGAATTTTGTTTCTTGTGGCACTTGTATGAACAGTTTCAAACAAAATTTGTCCCTGAATTTACATTGAGGTGTTTAAAACAGGACATGGATTGTTTAGAAAACAGCATTGGGATATTGAAATAGTGGAGCTGAGGATCCCATAAGTCAGTAAGTGCAGGATGGGTATTTGAATTGGAGATTTTGTGACTCAATGTACCGGCTGCAGGGAGGTGATGAAAGTGAATTTATAGAGTGCAATGTGGAAGATCGGTCACTGATGAATTCAGGCGGATGGGATTTTAGCTCAAATAAGTAGAGTGCATGGTGTAATAGGGCTTGATATTGGTATTCTTGGTGAAGGAGGAAAACTTGTGGGCTATCTTTAACTGCATGTAGATTGTACAAACCAGATTACTAGTGGTGCATTTGGGGAGGGAGCAGAGTAAAATACAGTATCTGTTTGGTGGATGAAGATGTGCATGTGAAAGGGACATCCGAGGGAGCGCAGCTTTGCAGCGGTGATCTGTGATTTAACTGAGTTATGAAGATTTACAATGTTGGGCCAGTTGGTGCATTGTCTCTGTGTCAGTGGAAAAAGCTTCATCCCACTTTTTTAGCACCATGTCTATAGCGCTCTTCAAATACACATCCAAATGTAATTTAAATATGCATATATCGCTTTTGGGAAGTGAGTTCCAAACATCCATCTGGATGTCTTCACAATAGGAGCCGTCGATGGCATTGTTGTACCAGAGGGAATTGGAATTGGTTTATTATAGTCACATGTATCGAGGTACAGTGAAAAGGTTGTCTTGTGTACTGTTCACACAAACCAATTCAGTACACAGTGCATTGAGGTAGTACAAGTTACAACGGTAACAGAATGAAGAGTAACTGAGGGAGCGAAGTATAGACAGAGTCCATGGGAGGGAGCTGGTTTCAGTGATGTGCTGAGCTGTGTCCACATCTCTCTGCAGCTTTTGCAGTCAAAGGCAGAGCAGTTGTCGTACCAAGCCGTGATGTATCTAGATAGAATGCTTTCTGTGATAAAAGTTGGTAATGCTCGACAGGGACGTGCCAAATTTCTGCAGCATCCTGAGGAAGTAGAGGTGCTGGTGAGCCTTGGGCATGGCATCTATATAGTTGGACCACGAACACCTATTGGTGATGTTTACTCCCAGGAGCTTAAAGCTCTCAATCCTCTCAACATCAGCACCGTTGATGTAGACAGGAGCATGTGCACAGCCACCCTTCCTGAAGTCAATGACCTGCTCTTTTGTTTTGCTAACATTGAGGGAAAGGTTGTTGTCATAACATCATGTTACTCAGCACTCGATCTACTTCCTATACTCCGACTCATTTTTTAAAGATTCGGATCATGGGTGAAATATTGGATCGGGTGAAACTTACAGAAAAAATTATTTTCAGGATTTCCAGTTATATGGAAGAGCTGATGCACAACATGAAAATCAGTGATGTTGAAGTTGTCAATGCAAGGTAACATCCTTGCTCTGGATTTTTTCCACAGAGACAGACACTGTGGTAAGATCCAAACTGAAGTATGTTGCAACATCACAGCGCAGTTAATGACATGATAGACTTCTGAGTGGGGTAAGTGTCTGTCAACTCAGTTTCAAGTGTCAAAGCAATAAAAGTCGCACTGAGGACCGTCGTAGGATTTTATCTGAGTTCCACTGTTTTACTTCTTTGTCTCATATATGAAATATACGTCACACACGACATACATTGAAACAAAATACATGCTACAAAAATACACCACACACACATAATAAACACAGACACAGACAAAATATGCTCCATGCACACAAATACACACACCACACATAAATATATGCACACGTATTTTTATACTACACTCATCCATACTCTCAGCACATCTCTCTCTCTCTCTCTCTCTCTCTCTCTCTCTCTCTCTCTCTCTCTCTCTCTCTCTCTCTCTCTCTCTCTCTCTCTCTCTCTCTCTCTCTCTCTCTCTCTCTCTCCTCTCTCTCTCTCTCTCTCTCTCTCTCTCTCTCTCTCTCTCTCTCTCTCTCTCTCTCTCTCTCTCTCTCTCTCTCTCTCTCTCTCTCTCTCTCTCTCTCTCTCTCTCTCTCTCTCTCTCTCTCTCTCTCTCTCTCTCTCCTCTCTCTCTCTCTCTCTCTCTCTCTCTCTCTCTCTCTCTCTCTCTCTCTCTCTCTCTCTCTCTCTCTCTCCTCTCTCTCTCTCTCTCTCTCTCTCTCTCTCTCTCTCTCTCCTCTCTCTCTCTCTCTCTCTCTCTCTCTCTCTCTCTCTCTCTCTCTCTCTCTCTCTCTCTCTCTCTCTCTCTCTCTCTCTCTCTCTCTCTCTCTCTCTCTCTCTCTCTCTCTCTCTCTCTCTCTCTCTCTCTCTCTCTCTCTCTCTCTCTCTCTCTCTCTCTCTCTCCTCTCTCTCTCTCTCTCTCTCTCTCTCTCTCTCTCTCTCTCTCTCTCTCTCTCTCTCTCTCTCTCTCTCTCTCTCTCTCTCTCTCTCTCTCTCTCTCTCTCTCTCTCTCTCTCTCTCTCTCTCTCTCTCTCTCTCTCTCTCTCTCTCTCTCTCTCTCTCTCTCTCTCTCTCTCTCTCTCTCTCTCTCTCTCTCTCTCTCTCTCTCTCTCTCTCTCTCTCTCTCTCTCTCTCTCTCTCTCTCTCTCTCTCTCTCTCTCTCTCTCTCTCTCTCTCTCTCTCTCTCTCTCTCTCTCTCTCTCTCTCTCTCTCTCTCTCTCTCTCTCTCTCTCTCTCTCTCTCTCTCTCTCTCTCTCTCTCTCTCTCTCTCTCTCTCTCTCTCTCTCTCTCTCTCTCTCTCTCTCTCTCTCTCTCTCTCTCTCTCTCTCTCTCTCTCTCTCTCTCTCTCTCTCTCTCTCTCTCTCTATCTATCTCTCTCTCTCTCTCTCTCTCTCTCTCTCTCTCTCTCTCTCTCTCTCTCTCTCTCTCTCTCTCTCTCTCTCTCTCTCTCTCTCTCTCTCTCTCTCTCTCTCTCTCTCTCTCTCTCTCTCTCTCTCACCCTTTGTTTTCCTCTATTGCAGCTAACTTGGCCGTGATTGGGGTAATGTTCCGCAGACGATGTGGTCTCTCCAGATGTATCACTGTCTTCCTGCTATCGATGGCGGTGACGGATCTCCTGGTCATAAATCACGGGCGTGATATTAATACGGATTTTTCCAATTACACTACCGTCCAATTTCCTGACCACTTCTCCAGCCTGCAATGTGAATCTCACGGGTAACTTTCACTGTATGAGACTGCTCCGTCCGGGTGATGGTGATGTTCACCTTTGATCGCTTTGTGGCTATTTGCTGCCAAAAATTGAAATATTGCACGGAGCGAACGGCGGCTGTGGTGATCGTAACGGTTACTGCCCTCAGCTGTTTCAAAAATATATCCATGTATTTTGCCTATGAATCTCCACAGTCCAAGATTAAGTCAACATATAATACCTCGCCTGGATGGATAGCCTTTGACTGAATCGATAGCATTTTAACCCCTTGTCTACCATTTGTCTTAATTTTCCTGTTCAATTTCCTCAACGTCAGGAACATTTTAAGGGCCATCAGAATTCGTAGTAGACTCCAGAGCGGTAGGAACAGTGAGAGACAGAGCGACCCGGAGAATGACAGCCACAGGAAGTCTATCGTCCTGCTCCTCAGTCTCTCGGGTATCTTCATCCTCTTGTGGCTACTGGAACTGATAGGTTTCCTCGACATTCGCATTGCCGGCGTCTCTTAATTTTCAGGTTCCAATTTCAGCGAGTCACTTTTCCCTCTGGAAAAAAACGGGTACGCGCTTCAGTTCTTGTTCTCCTGCGTGAACCCATTTATTTATGCAGGGACACAGAGTAAGATCAGAGACGAGATAAATCTGGGGCTGAAATATCCACTTACTGTCATTAATAAATTACGAAAATAAACAACTTTTATTCTTTGGGAACGATTCCTGTAACCTTTCAGTCTGAAGCAATGGTTCTACAATCGATGGAAGGTTGTAACGATTGGAATCATTTTCTCTGCGGAGATCTCTTTGAATTCCCTGGCTATTGGCCATCAAGCCCAGCAGGTTCTTGATTTCATATTTCAAAAACCCAATTTCTTATAATCCCTCACTCTGACATCGATCTGTGTTTCCCCATTTTTCAAGGTGTTTTTGTGTCTTCGATCATTATAATTACAAAGCATCTGCTTAATTTCTTGACCATTTCCATCTTCCATTTATAATTCTCCTGTCTGCCTGTACGGGACCCACATTTACTGTTGCTGATCTCTACATTTTACACACCTGTTGGACAATTTGTTTTCCTCATTCTGTGGTGTACTGTCATATTTTACTTTCTGTCTCCATCAATTCCCTCACACGTTTCCAGAATCCTCCCAATTCTCAAGGTCACTGCTGTTTTTAATCAATAATCAATGTCTTCTTTCAGTCTCCCCTTCACTTTCGTTATCTGCGGTCACACTGTGTGTCCTGTCCCAATTCATTCCAAAGTGATATTTATATTACTTTGAGTGAATGGGGGGGGGGGGGAGTGTGCGTGAGAGAGAGAGCGTCAGTTGAAACAAGAGAAACAACATCAGAGAATGGGACACAGAAGGAGAAAGAGCAGGTGGAGAGGGGGGATAAAAATGGAAGGAAGCAAACGTGAAGGAGACCAGCCGTCACAGATGAAGAGAAAGGCACCGAGAGAGAAAGTAGAAGCAGAGAGAATATGACAGAGGGCAGGCACCAAAACAAGGAATTTTTTTCAGACAAGATGGAGAAAGAGAGAGCGAGAGAATGTGCAAACACTTATCCAACCTCCATCCCCAAGACATTCAACACAGGAAGGGAGGGGGAAACACACTGGGTGAAAAAGTGTTGGAGAGTGAGGGAGAAACATACACAGCAAAAGAGAAATAGGAAATCATAAAAAAGGGCATGCAGACACACACACACTCACCCTGAATGGACAGAAAAAGGAACGAGAATAAGCAACAGATAAGGAGAGAGTGAGGCAACATAGAACCATTGAACAATAACGCAAAATACAGGCCCTTCAGCCCACCATGTTGTGCTGACTATCAAACCACTCCTAAGACTATCTAACCCCTTCATCCCACCTATCCTTCTATCTTAAATTCCTCTATATGCTTATCTAACAATCTCTTGAATTTGACCAACGTATCAGCCTCCACCACCACCCCAGGCAGCGCATTCCATGAACCAACCACTCTCTGGGTGAAAAACCTCCTTCTGACGTCTCCCTTGAACTTCCCCCATTACCATTTAGCCATGCCCTCTTGTATTGAGCATTGGTGTCCTGGGATGGAGGTGCTGGCTGTCCACTCCATGTATTCCTCTTAATATCTTGTATACCTCTATCATGTCTCCCTTCATCCTCCTTCTCTCGAATGAATAAAGCCCTGGTTCCTTTAGTCTCTCCTCATAATCCATGCTCTCTAATCCAGGCAACATCCTGGTAAATCTCCTCTGCACCCTCTCCAATGCCTCCACATCCTTCCTATAACGAGGCGACCAGAACTGGACACAGTACTCTAAGTGTGGTCTAACCAGAGTTTTGTAAAGCTGCATCATTACTTCGCGGCTCTTAAACTCGATCCCACGATTTATGAAAGCTAACACCCCATAAGCTTTCTTAACTACCCTATCTAACTGTGAGGCGACTTTCAGTGATTTGTGGATATGAACCCCCAGATCCCTCTGCTCCTCTAAACTGCCCAGAATCCTGCCATTTACCTTGTTTTCTGCCTTGGAGTTTGTCCTTCCAATGTTTACCACCTCACACTTCTCCGGATTGAACTCCATATGCCACTTGTCAGCCCAGATCTGCATCCTATCAATATCCCGCTGTAAGCTTCGACGGCCCTCCACACTATCCACAACACCACCGATCTTTGTGTCATCTGAAAACTTGCTAACCCACCCTTCCACCCCCTCATCTGTCATTAATAAATATCACAAAAAATAGAGGTCCCATGACCGATCCCTGCAGGACACCGCTAGTCACAGCCCTCCAATCCGAATGCACTTCCTCCATCACAACCCTCTGCTTTCTACGGGCAAGCCAATTGTGAATCCACACAGCCAAGCCTCCCTGGATACCTTGGCCTCTGACCTTCTGAAGAAGCCTACCATGTGGAACCTTGTCAAATGCCTTACTAAACCCATGTAGACCACATCTACTGCACTAACCTCATCAATCTTCCCGGTCACCTCCTCAAAGAACTCTATCAGGCTAGTGAGGCAAGATCTTCCCTTCACAAAGCCATGCTGGCTGTACCTAATCAGTCCATGATTCTCTAAATGCTCATTGATCCTATCCCTTAGAATCCTTTCTAGCAGCTTACCCACCACAGACGTAACGCTCACTGGTCTGTAATTCCCTGGACTATCCCTACTATCTTTTTTGAATAAGGGAACAACATTCGCCACCCTCCAATCCTCCAGTACCATCACTGTGGCCAACGAGGACTCTAAGATCCTAGCCAATGGTTCAAAAATCTCCTCCCTCACCTCACAAAGCAGCCTGGGGAATATTCTGTCAGGCCCCAGGGACTTATCTGTCCTAATATTTTCTAACAGCTCCAACATATCCTCTCTCTTGATATCTACATACTCTATAACATTACCCTTACCAGCACTGTCCTCAGCATCATCAAGACCCCTCTCTTTAGTGAATACTGAAGAGAAGTATTCATTGAGAACCTCACCACTTCCACAGCTTCCAGGCACATCCTCCCACCTTTGTCTTTAATCGGACTTACCTTTACTCTAGCCGTCCTTCTGCTCTTCACGTACAAGTAAAAAGCCTTAGGATTCTCCTTAACCCTACTTGCCAAAGCCTTTTCATGTCCCCTTGTCGCTCTCCTCAGCCTCTTCTTAAGTTCCAGGAAGGAACTTAAGAAGTTACTCTATATTCCTCATGAGCCCTGTCCTATCCTTGCTGCTTACACCTTATGTATGCTGCCTTCTTCTTCCTAACTAGTTGTTCCACCTCTCTTGTCACCCATGGTTCCTACACCCTGCCATTCCTTCTCTGCCTCACCGGGACAAATTTATCCCTAACATCCTGCAAGATATCCCTGAACATCGACCACATTTCCATCGTACATTTCCTTTCAAAAATGTCATCCCAATTTACACTCCCAAGTTCACGCCTTATAGCCTCATAATTCGCCTTTCCCTAATTAAATATCTTCCTGTCCTCTTTGCTCCTATCCCTGTCCATGAGAATTCTAAAGGTTATGGAGCAATAGTCACTGTCCCCAAATGCTCACCCACTGATAGATCTGTCACCTGACCCGGTTCATTACCTAAAACTAGATCTAATATGGCATTTCCTCCAGTCGTCCTGTTAACATGCTGAGTCAGGAGTTCATCCTGGACACAATTAACAAACTGCACCCCGTCTAAGCCTTTGGCACTAAGTAAGTGCCAATCAATATTTGGATAGTTTAACCCTCCCATTATAATAACCCTGTTATTTTCGCATCTCTCCAAAAACTGCCTCCCAATCTGCTCCTCAGTATCCCTACTGCTACTGGAGGGCCTATAGAATACTCCCAGGAGGGTAACTGCCCCTTTCTTGTTACTAACTTCCACCCATATTGACTCTGGAGAGGATCCTTCTACATTATCCACCCTTTCTGCAGCTGTAACAGTGTCCCTGACCAGTATCGCCACCCATCGTCCTCTTCTTCCCCCCTCCCTATCCCTTTTTAAACACCGAAAACCAGTAATATTCAATATCTATCCTGCCCCAATGTCAGCCATGTCTCTGTAATAGCCACAATATCATAGTCCCATGTACTTATCCAAGCTCAGTTCATCTCCCTTATTCCCGATGCTTCTCGCATTCAAGGAAATACAATTTAGCCCATCCACCTTACTACTTTTATAGTCTGTACTCTGCTTCTCCTTCCTCAAAGCCTCTCTACATGTTAGATCTGCCTTTTCCCCATCCCCTTCTTCCTCTGACCTACTCCTTCGGTTCCCTGCCCCCTCTCAATCTAGGTTAAACCCTCCAGAAGCACCCCAGCAAACCTGGCCGCAAGGATATTGGCCCCCCTCAGGTTCGGGTGTAAATCGTCCTCTCTGTAAAGGTCCCACCTTCCCAAGAAGAGATCCCAATAATCCAAAAACCCTCCCTCCTGCACCAACTTCTCAGCCACGCATTTGTCTGCCATCTCCTCCTATTCCTACCTTCACTATCGCGTGGCACTGGTAACAATCCCGAGATCGCTACCCTCGAGGTCCTGCCCTTCAGCCTTCTGCCTAGCTCGCTAAACTAACTTTTCAGGACCTCATCTTTCTTCCCACCTATGTCGTTGGTACCAACATGAACCACGACTTCTGGCTGTTCTCTTTCCCGCTTTAGAATCCTGTGGACCCGATCAGTGACATCCTGGACGCTGGCACCTGGGAGGCAACCGACCATCCGGGGTTCATGCTCACTGCCACAGAACCTCCTGTCTGTTTTACTGACTATCGAGTCCCCGATCATTCTTGCCTTCCTCTTCTCCCTTCCGTTCTGAGCAGCAGGACCGATCCCAGTGCCACAGACCTGGCTACTGCTGCTAGGCCCCGGCAGGTCAACTCCCTCAACAGCTTCCAAAGTGGAAAATCAAAGCGCATAACTACATCTACACGAGGTGCATCCAGCTGCAGCTCCTTACAGACCGTGTTGGGGAACTGGAGCTGCAGCTGGATGACCTTCGGCTCCTACCGGAAAATGAGGAGTTGATAGATAAGAGCTGCAGGGAGACAGTCACGCTGAAGTTGCAGGAGGCAGGTAGCAGGGTGACTGTCAGGAGAATGATGGAGAATAGGCATGTAATGCAGAGTATCCCTGTGGCCATTCCCCTCAATAACAGGCATACCGCGTTGGATACTGTAGGGGAGACAACCTATCAGGAGAAAGACGCAGTGACTAGTTCTCTGGCACTGAGCCTGGTCGTGTGGTGCAGAAGGGCAGTGGGAAGAATAGGAAGGTGGTAGTGATCAGGATTCCATGGTATGGGGGGCAGACAGGAGATTCTGTGGACGTAAAAGAGACTCCCGGATGGTATGTTGCCTCCTGGGTGCCAGGGTCAGGCATGTCTCGGATCGGGTCCACAGTATTCTGAAGGGGAAGGTGAACAGCTAGTAGTCCAGGTACATATTACTACCAATGACAAAGGAAGGAAAAGAGATGAGGTCCTGAAAAGGGAATATAGGGACTTAGGTAGGAGGCTGAAAAGCAGTTCATCAAGGTCAGTAATCTCTGGATTGCTGCCAGTGCACCTACCAGTTAGGGTAAGAATAGGATGATTTGGCAGATGAATGCGTGGCTCAGAAATTGGTACGGGGGCAGGGATTCATGTTTATTTATCATTGGGATCTCTTCTGGGGAAAAGGGACGGGTTACACCTGAACTGGAGAGAGACCAATATTCTTGCGGGCAGGTTTGCAAGAACTGTTAAGGAGGGTTTAAACTAGTTTGTCAGGGGGATGGGAACCAGAGTGATAGGTCAGAGCTCGGTTCATTCAGTGCAAAAATGGATGCAGGGTGTAGAAATACTATGAGGAAGGATAGGCAGTTGATAAGGCAAAATTGCGTTCCGTTGGATGGGCTGAATTGTATCTACTTTAATGTGAGAAGTATCAGGAATAAGGCTGATGAACTTGGAGCGTGGGTAAGTTCGTGGAACTATGATGTGGGGGCCATTAGAGACTTTTGCAAGGGACGTTCGTCTGATGGATATTCTGGGGTTTAGATGCTTCAAAAGGGACAGAGACGGAGGTAAAAGCGGTGGGAGAATGGCTTTGCTGATTCGGGACAGTGTCACAGCTGTAGAAAGGGATGACGTCCTGGAGGGATTGTCTACCGAGTCAGTGTGGGTGGAAATCAGAAACAGGAAAGGACAGATCACTCTCTTGGGAGTATTCTACAGACCCCCCAATAGCAACAGTATGTGGACAGGCCGATTAGACGAGAGGCCATACTGGACCTGGTATTAGGCAATGAGACTGATAAGGTTTCAGATCTCTCGGTGGGAGAGCATTTTGGAGAAAGTGACCATAACTCCTTGACCTTTACCATAACCTTGGAGAGGGATAGGAGCAGGCGATAGGGGGAAGTATTTAATTGGGGGAGAGAGAATTTTGATGCTATTAGACAGGAACTTGGGAGTGTAAATTGGAAACAGATGTTCTTGGGGAAGGACACAGCAGAAATATGGAAGTTGTTTAGGAAATACTTGCATGGGGTTCTGGCTAGGTTTGTCCCATTGAGGCAGGGTAAGGATGGTAGAGTGAAGGAACCGTCGTGGACACACGATGTAGAATATCTTGTCAAGAAGAATAAAGAAGCTTACTTCAGGTTTAGAAAGCATGGATCATACAGGGCTCTGGAGAGTTTCAAAGTAGCCAGGAGGGAGCTTAAGAATGGACTTAGGAGAGCTAGAATGGGGCATGAGAACTCCCTGGCGAGTAGGATCAAGGAAAACCCCAAGGCATTCTACATGAATGTGAAGAATAGGGGGATGACTAGAGTGAGGGTAGGACCAATCAATTATTGTCACTTGTACCCAGGAACAGGGAGAAACTTGTCTTGCATACCGATCGTACAGGTCAATTCATTACACAGTGCAGTTACATTGAGTTAGTATAGAGTGCATTGATGTAGTGCAGGTAAAACAATAACAGTACAGAGTAAAGTGTCACAGCTACAGAGAAAGTGCAGTGCAATAAGGTGCAAGGTCACAACAAGGTAGATCATTAAATCAGGGAACCGTTCAATTGCCTCATCACAGTGGGGTAGAAGCTGTCCTTAACTCTGGTGGTATGTGCCCTCAGGCTCCTGTATCTTCTATATGATGGAAGAGGAGAGAAGATAAAATGGCCCGGATGGGTGGGGTCTTTGATTATTCTGGCTGCTTCACCAAGAAAACTAGGGGTAAAGACAAAGTCCAAGGAGGGGAGGCTGGTGTCCGTGATGCGCTGGGCTGTGTCCACAACGCACTGCATTTTCTTGTGGTCACAGGCAGAGCAGTTGCTGTACCAAGCCATGATACATCCAGATACGATGCTTTCTGTGGTGCATCGGTAAAAGTTGGTGAGAGTCAAAAGGGACAAACCAAAATTCTTTAGTCTCCTGAGGCAGTAGAGGTGCTGGTGAGCTTTCTTGGCCGTGGCATCTATGTGATTTGACCAGGTAAGGTTGTTGGTGATGTTCACTCCCAGGAACTTGAAGCTCTCAACCCTCTCGATCTCAGCACCATTGATTTAGACAGATGCATGTACACCACCCCCTTTACTGAAGTCAATGACCAGCTCTTTTGTTTTGCTGACATTGAGGGAAAGGTTGCTGTCATGACACCATTCCACTAAGCTCTCGATCTCCTTTCTGTTCTCTGACTCATCACTGTTTGAGATACGGCCTACAACGGTGGTATCATCTGCAAACTTGTAGATGGAGTTGGAGCAGAATCTGGCCACACAGTCATGAGTGTATAGAGAGTACAGTAGAGGGCTGAGGCCTTGACGATTGTAAGGATGGCAGACAACAGGCTGATATGCTACAGCACATCGTCATGAGGAAAGAGCATGTGCCGGAACTTTTGAAAAACATTATCATAGACAATCACCAGGGCCGGACGGGATATATCCAAGGTTATTACAGGAAGCGAGGGAAGAGATTGTTGCACCTCGTGATGACCTTTGCGTCCTCACTGGCCGCAGGAGTAGTGCCAGATGATTGGAGGGTGGCAACTGTTGTTCCTTTCTTTAAGAGAGGGAGTAGGGATAACCTGGAAATTACAGACAAGTGAGGCTTACTTCAGTGGTGGGCAAATTACTGGAGAAGATTCTTTGAGACAGGATTTATGGGCATTTACAGAAGCAAAGGCTGACAGTGAACAAGACGAGGGCAGATTGCAACATAAATTGTTCCCAAAGATTAAAAAGAGCATTTATTTTAATAATTTAATAGTGAGATTCAGTGGATATTTCAGCCCCAGCTTTATCTCCTCTCTGATCTTCCTCTGTGTCCCTGCATAAATAAATGGGCTCGCGCAGGAACACAAGAAGTGAAGCACGTACCCGCTTTCTTGCAGAGGGAAAATTGAGTCATTGAAATTGGAACCTGAAAAGAAAGTGACGTCGGCAATGCGAATGTAGAGGAAAGTTATCAGTACCAGTAGCCACAAGAGGATGAAGATACCCGAGATACTGAGGAGCAAGACGATAGACTTCCTGCGGCTGTCCATCTCTGGGTCACTCTGTCTCTCACTGTTTCCACCGCCCTGAAGTCTCCTGCGGATTCCTATGGCTCTTAAAATGTGCCTGACAGTGAGGAAATTGAACAGCAAAATTAAAGGGAAAGGTAGACAAGGGACTAAAATGCTGTCGATCCAGTCATGTGCTGCCCAGCCAGGCAATGTATAAACTGCTGACTTAACTTTTCATGGTGTGAGCTCGGTGTTAAGAGGAGGTTCATAGACAAAATAGACAAATACATTTTTGAAACAGCCCAGAGCAGTAACCGTTCCGATCACCATAGCCGCCTTTCGCTCCGTGCAATATTTCGTTTTCAATTTTTGGCAGCAAATAGCCACAAAGCGATCAAAGGTGAACATCACCAGCATCCAGACGGAGCAGCCTCTTACAGCATAAGCTACGGCGAGATTCACACTACAGTCCGGAACGATGGTCAAGAAACTGGACGGGAAAGCCATGGGAACAATCCGGATTAATATCACACCCGTGATAATGACCAGGAGATCCGTCACTGCCATCGACAGCAGGTAGACAGTGATACAACTGGAGAGACCACATCGTCTGCTGAGCATTACCCAAATCACAGCCAATTTAGCTGCAATAGAGGAAAACAGAGGGAGTGCATGTGTGTTAGTGATTGGGAGTGTGTTTGAATCTGTGGTGTGAAAGTACATGTGTGTGGTAAATGTATTAATGCTTGTTGTGAAAGTGAAGTTTGTATTTATGTTTTTTATAGGTGGTGTGTATTTAGTGTGTGCATTACATATTTTTTTTGGAATATATGTCGTGTGTGGTGCATATTTTGTTTTTTGAATGTGTGTGTGTGACAGAGTGTAACTCAGATAAAATTGTACTTGACAGTATTCAGTGTGACTTTTATTGCTTTGATACTTGAAACTGAGTTGACAGACTGTAACCCCACTAAGAATTCTATCATGTGATTAACTGCACTGTGATGTTGCAATATACTTCAGTTTGGATCTTACCACAGAGTCTCTCTCTGTGGAAAAAAAACCCAGAGCAAGAACGTTGTCTTCCACTGAAAATGTCAACACCATGAACTTGCATCTTGTTCGTGAGCTCTTCCATATGACCTGGAAAAAGCTTCTTTTTCTACAAGTTTCACCCCATCCAATATTTCTCCCTCTGGTACAACAATGCCATCGACCCCTCCTGTTGTGAAGACACCCAGATGGATGTTTGGAACTCACTTCCCAAAAGCGATATGTACATATTTAAACCACATTTGGATGTGTATTTGAAGAGCGCTATAGACATGGTGCTAAAAAGTGGTATGAGCCTTTTTCCACTGGCACAGAGACAGTACACCAACTGGCCCAACATTGTAAATCTTCATAACCCAGTTAAATCACAGATCACTGCTGCAAAGCTGCACTCCCTCGGATGCCCCTTTCACATGCACTTCTTCATCCACCAAATGAATTCTGTATTTCACTCTGCTCCCTCCCCACATGTACCACTAGTCATCTGGTTTGTCCAATCTACATGTAGTTTAAGATGCCCCACTATTTTACTCCTTCATCAAGAATACCAATATCAAGCCCTATTACACAATGCACTCCTCTTCTTGCCTCCACTAATTTGAGCTAAATCACATCCATCACGATTCATCAATGACCAATCATCCAGATTGCACCGTCCATAAATTCATTTTCATCATGTTTCTGAAGCCAGTACATTGAATCACAAAACCTTCAGTTCAAATCCCTATCCTGCACTTAATGATTTACTGGATCCCCATTCCCTATTTCAACATTCTCGTGCTGTTTTCTAAACACTCCACATCCTGTTTGAAACTCCTTAGTGTAAATTTAATCTTAAATTCTGTTTGAAACTGTTCATACAAGTGCCATAAGAAAAGAAATTGCTTCCATTAGAGTTGGGTGTTTACCATCAGAATGAGAAGGGATGATATAATAGGTGTCAAAACCAGATTAGTTGATGAAAACCAGAGTAGAAGATTAGAAGTTGGAAATAAGAAACTCTACCGCAAATTGTGATAAAATGCACTATAAAAAACGAAAATATAAAAGGAATAAAATATTCAATTAAACTGGTTCAACGAATGGTAGAAAAAATTAAAGGGTATTAATGACACTGGGAG
The DNA here is from genome assembly GCF_009764475.1 of Pristis pectinata. Taxonomy (NCBI): domain Eukaryota; kingdom Metazoa; phylum Chordata; class Chondrichthyes; order Rhinopristiformes; family Pristidae; genus Pristis; species Pristis pectinata. The sequence continues at coordinate 19,485,988 of NC_067439.1, read as the reverse complement.
AATAGTAGTGATGCCACATTTCACAACATTTTGCAGATTGATAATTAACACCAATACTTTACCATGAATGCCGATGACCGCAATGATGGAATAGTAAATGGCCAACCCCAGGATTTGTGGAGCTCCATGCATTGCTGTTGAAAACTTTTGGTGTACAACACACTGTATTCACAGTCTGTTATATTTATACCCGACATCAATCACCAGGGAGCAGATTAGGAAGGCGTCTTTGTGTTTTTATGCTAATTACATGAATTGAAACAAGCAACTTAAAGCAGCTGATGCCAATCATTGTTTTGATGAATAAATGTGTCGAATGTGTAATCCTTCTTCCATTTCTTGCAAGAAAAATATAGAAAGTCTTAAAGTGTGGATGTAATTGATGAAAGCTCTCTTTGGCCATTGAACACAGCAACCTGGAATAAGATGTGTTTGGCAGTAATAAATGAATACACACATTGGATTTAGTTCATGGAATGATAAAAGTCAAAGTCAAGTTTATTGTCACATGAACATTTACATGTGTACACAGGTGCAGTGAAAAACCTTCACAGGCACATCACATCAAATAAGCAGCATTCACAACAATAACATAAATTAAACACAATTTTTACAAGAAAGAACACAATTCGAACCAAAAAGTAAAATATCCATTTTAGTGTAAAGACATTAAAGTGGTCATAGCGTTGGTAAACTCCAGTGATGAGGGTTGTGCTGGTTGGTTCAAGAACGGAATGGTTCTGGGAAGTAGCTGTTCCTGAACCTGGTGATGTGGGACTTCAGGCTTCTGCACCTCCTGCCTGATGGTAGCTGCAGGAAGATGGCATGGCCCGGATATGGGGTCTTTGATGAAGGATGTTGCCTCCTTGAGGTAGCGTCTCCTGTAGATACTACCTATGGTGGGGAGGGATGTACCCGTGATATATTGGGTAGAGTCCACTACCCTTGCAGATTCTTACATTCCTGCGCACTCAAATTGCTGTTCATCCCATGATGCAACCAGTCAGGATACTTTCAACAGTAAATATGAAGAAGTTTGTTGGAGTGTTTAGTGATAAGCCGAACCTCCTTAACCTCCTAAGACAGTAAAGGCGTTGGTGCGCCTTTCGTGTGACTACATCTCTGTGCAGGGCCCAGGACTGGTCAGCCAATATGTTAACACCCAGGAATCTAAAGCTGCTGACTCTCTCCACTACCAATCCACCAAGGTAGACTGGTGCACGTTAACCCTCCTTCCCCTTCATGAAGTCATCAATCAGCTCTTTAAGTTTACTGACGCTGAGTGAGAGGTTGTTGTTGCGGCTCCACTCAACCAGGTGTCCTATCTCGCTCCGGTAGGCTGACACATCACCATCTGTGTTTCGTCCAAAAACAGGGGTGTCATCAGTGAGTTTGTACATGGAGCTGTGCCTAGCCACACAGGTCATGTGTGTATGGAAAGTAGAGCAGGAGGCTAAGCACGCAGCCTTGAGGTGCACCTATGTTGATGGTCAGTGAGGAGGAGATGTTGTTACCAATCCTCATTGATTGAGGTCTGTCCATGAGAAAGTCGAGTATCCTGTTGCAGAGGGAGGCACAGAGGCCCAGATCTTAAAACTGGATGATGAGTTTCGATGGGATGATTGTGTTGAACACTGAGCTGTAGTCGATAAACAACAGCCAGATGTATGTGTTCCTGTTGTCCAGATGGTCCAGAGCAGAGCGAAGAGCCAGAGAAATCACATCTGTTGTCAACATGTTGATCTGTTCTGGCGGCAGGAAAACTAAAGTGGATCCAGCTCATCTCTGAGGCAAGAATTGGTTTGCGCCACAAACAACCCGTTGAAGCACTTCATTACAGTTGATATAAGCCCTTCCGAACTGTTGTCATTGAAGTAGGTCACCACGCTCTTCTTGGGCACCGGTACAATAGACGCCTCTTTGAAGCTGATAGAAACCTCAGACGGCAGAAGGGAGAGGTTGAATATGTCTGTGAACAGAATATGACTGGACTTTTTGTGGATTTCCCCTCTTGAAGGATGCCTGGACATCGGCCTCAGAGACTGAGAATACAGGGTCTTCTGGAGATGCGTGGGCTCGTGTGGGTGTGTCATGGTTCTCCCTATCAAAGCGTGCATAAAAGGCATTGAGCTCATTCGGGTTAGATAGGTCGTTCCCACTTATGCTAACCAATCTCGCCTTGTAGGAAGTTATATTGTGAAAACCCTACCACAGCTGTCGAGCATCCATCTGTGATTCCAGTTTAGTCTGAAATTCGTTCTTTGCACTCTAAATGGCCGACCGGAGGTCGTACCTGGACTTCTTATATGACTCTGGATCACCAGCCCTAACCACCACAGATCTAGCCCTCAGCAGATTACGAATCTCCTGGTTCATCCAGGGCTTCTGGTTGGGGAAGACTCGGAATGTTCTTGTGGGTACACACTCGTCCACGTATGTCCTTATGAAGTCGGTGACGACTGTAACGGATTCATTTAGGTCCACTGACGAATCCTCGAACTCGGTCCAGTCCACCGACTCGAAGCAATCCCGAATTCGCTCGTCCGCCTCTGTCGTCCAACTCTTCATCGTCCTCTTCACCAGTGCCGCGCTCTTCAGTCTATGTCTGTACGCAGGCAGAAGAAGCACAGCCAGGTGATCGGATTTACCAAAGCGCGGGCGACGGATGGAGCGGTCGGCGTTCTTGTTGATGGTATAGCAGTGGTCCATACTCTTTATGATTTTATAAACTTCCATGAGGTCACCCCTCATTCTCCTGCACTCTAAGGAATAAAGATGCAGCGTGGCCAACGTCTTCCCATATCTCAGACCCTCTGGTGCAGGCAGCATTCTCATAAATCTCTTCTGCACCCTCTCCAGCTTGACAATGTCTATCCTTTAACAGGGTGATAAAAACAGTACACAAACCTCCAAGTGTAACCTCGCCAATGACCTATATAACTACAACATTGTGTCCCTCCTGTCTCTGCCCCTTGTGACTGTGCAAACTTCCATCAGTTCCCCTTCACCCTTCTCTGCTCCATGTTCAAGGGTTTGTCCAAGGGTTTTAGTGTCAACTGGCAAAAAGAGTGGTCTCCTGGCTTCACCAGAAGTACATTGAGTGAATCGCCTTTGTGTCAAACAAGTCTGCCTGCAGCTAAAATTCCCCAGTGAAATCTGGGTATGGGGCAGGGGGAAGGTCCCCCAATCTCCTCCACCACTATCCCATCGAATAAGTTACTGATCATCACTGCTAAATGTATGTTCACTGTGAAAAGAGAAAGGAACAGAACAGGAAGGAAACACTGGTGGAAAATGAGGAGATAAAATTGGAGTGTTAACCGTCACCAATTGATTATTCTGGACCCATTGGACAATTCCTGAGCAGTTACACGGCAGACGGCGCATTTATTAATTGCATAAGAAGCCATTTATTATCTGATGGCTCTAAGAACAGTATTTCAGTGTTGCAAACCTCCAAACTGTGATCCATTTGCAGGAAGAGATGAACGACGGGATTAAGGCTGTTCCCATAGCTGTCACAGAACATGCAGAAATCACACAGCAAAGCGGCCAGATCCCTCCTACTACCTCCTCCACCAATGAAGGAAATATCCACTGGGAGAGCGATCGAAGATTCAGCCTCTTTGGAAAGAGGAGGCTGAATCTTCGATCGCTATCAACCTGGAGCCATGGCACTGGATATTGCGGTGGACGGAGTGAATATCTGTCGCAACAGGCGGGATCTCCCGGTGGCCAGCCATTTTAATTCCACTTCCCATTCTGCCATTCCCACACTGACGTGTCTGTCCACGACCTCCTCTACTGCCACATTGGTATTGGTATTGGTGTTGGTTTATTATTGTCACTTGTACTGAGATACAGTGAAAAACTTGTCTTGAATACCGATCGTACAGGTCAATTCATTACACAGTGCAGTTACATTGAGTTAGTAAAGAGTGCATTGAGGTGGTACAGTTAAAAACAATAACGGTACAGAGTAAAGTATCACAGCTACAGAGGAAGTGCAGTGCAGGTAGACAATATGTGGAAGGTCACAACAAGGCAGATTATGAGGTCAGTGTCTATCTCATCGTATAAGGGAACCGTTGAATATTCTTATCACAGTGGGATAGAAGCTGTCCTTGAGCCTGGTGGTATGTGCCCTCAGGTTCTTGTATCTTCTACCTGATGGAAGAGGAGAGAAGAGAGAATTTTCTGGGTAGGTGGGGTCTTTGATTATGCTGGCTGCTTCACCAAGGCAGCGAGAGGTACAGACAGAGTCCAAGGAGGGGAGGCTTGTTTCCGTGATGCGCTGAGCTGTGTCCACAACTCTCTGCAGTTTCTTGCGGTCCTGGGCAGAGCAATCGCCACACCAAGCTGTGATGCATCCAGGTAGGATGCTTTCCATGGTACATCAATAAAAGTTGGTGAGTGTCAAAAGGGACATATCAAATTTCTTTAGCCTCCTGAGGAAGTAGAGGCGCTGGTGAGCGTTCTTGGCCATTGAATCTACGTGATTGGACCAGAACAGTTTATTGGTAATGTTGACTCCAAGGAACTTGAAGCTCTCAACCCTCTCGACCTCAGCACCACTCCCTTTCCTGATGTCAATGGCCAGCTCTTTTGTTTTGTTGACATTAAGGGAAAGGTTGTTGTCATGACACCATTCCACTAAGCTCTCCATCTCCTTCCTGTACTCCGACTCATCTTTATTTGAGATACCGCCTACTATGGTGGTATCATCTACAAACGTGTAGATGGAGTTAGAGCAGAATATGGCCACACAGTCATGAGCATATAGGGAATAGAATAGATGGCTGAGGATGCATCTTTGTGGGGCACCAGGGTTGAGAATAATCGTGCTGGAGGTATTGCTGCTGATTGCGGTCTGTTGGTCAGAAAGTCAAGGATCCAGTTACAGAGGCAGGTGTTGAGTCCCAGGTCTCGGAGTTTGGTGATGAGTTTGCTTGTAATTATAGTATTGAAGGCGGAGCTTTAGTCAATAAACAACAGTCTTACTGTCCAGATGCTCCAGAGCTGAGTGTAGAGGGAGATGGCATCTGCTGTAGACCTGTTTCGGCGATAGGCGAATTGCAGTGGGTCGAGATTGTTTGGGAGGCTGGAGTTGATGCATACGTGACCAGCCTCTCAAAGCACTTCATGATGGTGGATGTCAGAGCCACTGGTCAGTAGTCATTAAGGCACGTTACCTTGCTTTTCTTCGGTATTGGGATAACAGTGGTCTTATGAAAACAGGTGGGAACCTGAGACTGAAGCAGGAAGAGGTTAAATATGTCTGCAGATACTCCGGCAGCTCATCAGCACAAGATCTTTGCACTCGGCCAGGACACCATCTGGGCCAGATGTTTTCTTGTGTTTACTCTCCGGAAGACAAATGTTACGTCCTCGAAGGTTACCACGGGTTCAGTTGCATTGGAAGCTGTCAGGGTGGATAGTGACAATCCACTTCCCTTCTGTTCAGCTCATCAGGAAGGGATGCACTGGTGTTAACTATGCAGCCCGTATTCATCTTGTAGCCTGTTACGGCGTGTCAGCCCTGCCATAACTGACGGCTGGTGTGGGACACTATTTTGAGTCGGTATTGTCTCTTGGCATTCCTGATAGCTTTCCGAACGTCATATCTCAATTTCTTGTACAGGTCAGGATCACCAGATTTACGTGCAGCAGTCCTCGACTTTAGTAGGGAGTGGATCACCCATGGTTTCCAGTTTGGGAACACCCGTGTTGTCCTCTTTGGTACACAGTCCTCAACACACTTGCTGATAAAGTCTGTGATGGTGGTGACATACTCATCAAGCCTGGCAGTTGAGTCTTTGAACATGGACCAGTCCACTGTCTCAAAGCAGTCGCGTGGAAGCTCATCTGTTTCCTCAGACCAGCACTGTTCGACTCTCTGTACTGGATCCTCCCGTTTCAGTTTCTGTTTGTATGCAGGGAGAAGGAGCACAGCCTGGTTGTCCTATTTCCCAAAGTATGGGCGAGGGGTGGCTTGGAAGGCAATATTGATGGTTGTATAGCAGTGGTCAAGGGTGTTAGGGCCCCTGGTGGAGCAGGAGACGTGCTGGTAGAACGTTGGTAACACACTCCTGAGGTTGGCCTGGTTGAAGTCCCCTGCAATAATGAAGAGGGCCTCAGGGTATCCTGTCTCAAGGTTGTTGACCACAGCCAGATGCAGGTTGAAAGAACAACACCAAATATTCCACCTTGGTAGTCTTTTAACCTGAAGGCATCGGCATCGATTTCTCTAACATCCTGTAACCCCTCCCCTCTGTTTTCCTTCCCCCACCCCACTCTCTGTTTTCCCTTTCCCTGTGGCCCTGTCACCCCTTCTCTTTCCCCTCCCCTGCCATTACGACCTGCCCACCTCCTTTCCTTTTTCCCTTCGTCTATTGTCCTCTCGAATCAGATTCCTCCCTCCTCCTTCTTTTGCCTCTTCCACTGATCACCTCCCAGCTTCTCACATCATTCACTTTACCCCCCTCACCCACCTACCTACCTTCCCTCTCTCACCTGGACTCACCTATTACCTGCCAGCTTGTGCTCCTCCCCCTCTCCCTCACCTTTTATTCTGGCTTCTTCCCTCTTCCTTTCCAGTCCTGACGAAGGGACTCGGCCGGAAACGTCAACTGTTCATTTGCCTCCACAGATGCTGCCTGACCTGCTGGGTCCCTCCAGCAGGTCAGGCAGCATCTGTGCTGCCTGTCTATTGTTCCAGATTTCCAGCATCTGCAGTCTCTCTTGTGTCTCAAGAACAGAAACTTCCTTTCAACGACTTGGTTTTAGAATGTTTTTTTTTGGTTCTTGAATTCTTGAATGAAACCAATCGGCACAACCAGAATCACTGGAGTTTACCAGCACCATGACTACTTTCATCACTTTGCAATGAAATGGACTTTCTTTTGTTCTAATTGTGTTCTTTCTTGTAAAAAATGTGTTTAATTTATGTTTCTCTTGTGAAAACTTCTTTTCTGATGCGATGTGTCTGTGATGCAGCTGCAAGTAAGTTTTTCATTGCACGTGTGCGGATTTATACTAATGCATATGACAATAAAATTGAGCTTGAATTTGATTTTCATCATTTTACAAACTAAATCCAAAGTCTCTGTTCACTGTTTAAAACCAAAAGCATCTTCTTCCTGGTTGTAGTGTTCGGTGGGCTAAGGATAACTTTTCCCAATTACATCCAGCCTTTGAGACTTTTTTTTACTTTTCTTGGAAGAAATGGAAGCAGGATTACACACCACACAATTATTCATCAAAACAATGAGTGACATCAGCTGCGTTAAGTTGCTTATTTCAATTAATGTAATTACCATAAAAATATGCCTTCAAAATATGCTCCTTGATGACAGATGTTTGGTATAAATATCACAGTCTGAGAATACAGTGTATTGTGTACTTAAAGGTTTCAGTAGCCATGCATGGAGTTCCACAAAACTTGTAATAGTGCTTGATATTGGTATTCTTGGTGAAGGAGAAAAGTTGTGGCGTATCTGAAACCACTTGTTGATTGGACAAACCAATTGACGAGTGGTGCATGTGGGGAGGGAGCGGAGTGAAATACAGAACTGGTTGGGTGGATGAAGATGTGCATGTGAAAGGGACATCCGAGGGAGCGCAGCTTTGCAGCAGTGATCCGTGATTTAACTGAGATTTACAATGTTGGGCCAGTTGGTGCACTGTCTCTGTGCCAGTGGAAAAAAGCCTCATCCCACTTTTTAGCACCATGTCTACAGCGCTCTTCAAATACACATCCAAATGTGGTTTCAATATACATATATCGCTTTCGAGAAGTGAGTTCCAAACATCCATCTGGGTGTCTTCACAAGAGGAGGGGTCAATGGAATTGTTGTACCAGCAGAAGGAATATTGGATGCGGTGAAAATAGTAGAGAAAGAAGCTTTAATCAGGAATACCAGTCATATGGAAGAGATGACGAACAACACGAAATTCAATGGTGTTGACAGTGGTGAAGTTTTCAGTGGAAGATAACGTTCTTGCTCTGGAGGTTTTCCACAGAGACAGACTGTCTGGTAAGATCCAAACTGAAGTACGTTGCAACATCACAGTGCAGTTAATCACATGATAGAATTCTTCGTGGGGTAACTGTCTGTGAACTCAGTTTCAAGTGTCAAAGCAATAAAAGTCGCACTGAATAACGCTAAATATCTGAGTTCCACTGTTTTAGTTCTTTGTCAAACACACACATTCAAACAACAAAATATACACTATGTACTACAAATGTTCAAACAAAATATACGCCACACACACAACATACACCACACCCAGAAAAAACGACACAGCACACACCACACACGAAAACACACACCACACATAAACACACACACGTAATCTCACACCACACACTCACATACAATCTCACTCACAAAACAAATACACACACACAATCACTGACACACACGCACTCCATCTGTTTTCCTGTATTGCAGCTAACTTGACCGTGATTGGGGTAATGTTCCGCAGCCGATGTGGTCTCACCAGATGTATCACTGTCTACCTGCTGTCGATGGTGGTGACGGATCTCCTGGTCATTATCACGAGCGAGATATTAAACCGGATTGTTCCCATCATTTTCCCATCCAGTTTCTTGAACTTTACTCCAACGTGAAGTTTGAATCTCGCTATAGCCTACGGCGTAAGAGACTGCTCCGTCTGGGTGACGGTGATGTTCACCTTTGATCGCTATGTGGCTATTTGCTGCCAAAAATGGAAAACGAAATATTGCACGGAGCGAACGGCGGCTGTGGTGATCGGAACGATTACTTCCCTGAGCAGTTTGAAAAATGGAATTCATTCCATTGTGTACGAACCTTCACATAAAACAGAGCCCACACCGTGCAAAAGTAAGCCAGAATTTTATACCTCACTTGCCTGGAAAGCACATGAATGGATTGACAGCATTTAAGTCCTTTATCTGCCATTTATTCTAATCTTGTTGTTCAATTTCCTCACCATCAGGTACATTTTAAGGGCCATGAGAATCCACAGGAGTCTTCAGGGCGGCGGGAACAGCGAGAGACAGAGCAACCTGGAGACGGACAGCCGCAGGAAGTCTATCGTCCTGCTCCTCAGTATCTCGGGTATCTTCATCCTCTTGTGGCTACTGGTACTGGCACGTTTCCTCCACATTCACATTGCCAGCGTCGCTTACTTTTCAGGTTTTAATTTCAGGGACTCAAATTTCCCTCGGGAAGAAAGCGGGTACGTGCTTCAGTTCTTGTGTTCTTGCGTAAACCCGTTTATTTATGCAGGGTCACAGAGGAAGATCAGACACGAGATAAAGCTGGGGCGGAAATTTCCACTGACTCTCTTTAATAAGTTACTGAAATAAACAATTTTTAATCTTTGGGAACAATGTATGTTGCAAACCGCCCTCATCTTGTTCTCTATCGTCTGTCCTGCTCACTCAAACAGTCAAAATCGAAGTCAAAATGAAGTTTATTTTCATGTGCCCATGTCTGCACAGGTGCAGTGAAAAACTGATGTGCATCAGCATCACAGGCACATCGCGTCAGATTGCTCAATTGGTTTATTATTGTCACATGTGCTTTGTTTCTCATGCCGTCCATACAGATCATTTCATTACAACAGTGCAGTGAGGTAGTACAAGGGAACACAATAAGATAATGCAGAATAACGTGTTGTACAGCACGGAAACATGCACTTTGGCCCAACTCGTCCATGCAACCAACTTGCCGAACTGAGCCAGTCACATTCGCCTGCATTTGCCCCTTCTCCCTCTCAACCTTTCCTATCCATGTTCCTGTCCAAATGTGTCTTAAACGTTGTAATTGTTCCCGCCTCGACCACTTCCTCTGGCAGCTCATTCCATACATTCACCGTGCTCTGTCCGAACTCTTGGGTCCACGCTGTGTTGTGATGGCGCCTTGCTCCTTCCTGCTTCATATTCACGTTGTTCTCTACCATCTCGCATGCTCAGTCATCTCGTCATAGCGTTACACAGCACGGAAACAGGCCCTTCGGCCCACCAACTCCATGCCGGCCATCAAACACCGCGTGGCTCAGTTCAGTCAGTCATTACATTTGGGGGCTCATCCGGGATACATTCGTGACCCACTAGATGGCTCATTACCTCAGCAGTCTGAGGGTTTCAGTATTTTTAGGTGTAGCACCCATCCTTGGATCTGTTCAGGCCAATGATCACGGGATCACAAAGTATTAAAGAACACAGCGGAGAGCTGAGCTAGTAGATATAAACCTGTTGTGTGTGTTCGTGCAAGGGATCAGCTGTCAGACAGTATTGGGTAGTTGGTGAGACAGGGCCACCAGTTGCGAAAGGTGGTCACTGACAGTTCGGGACACCAGAAGGGTGAGTGTATACTTGTTTAGGAGACCATGGAGCAGGACACTTGTTTGTATGGGTTAAGAATAAGTTTGAAACTTCGGGGTAACAAAGTTTTTTTGTGAAACAGAATGCAGTCGACAGCATGAGCTCAGTGGCACAGAAGTGGAACATTGCAGAGAACGTCTTCTCAGGGTCTAAGTCTTTTCTGTTTTATTTTTGTCCTTCCCTTGTCTTTTGTTTAATGTGGGAATTAGCATGGAAATACTTGCAAGAGCGAAATCAGTGCCAGGCGCAGCAAGAGGCAGGAGAAGGAAGTGGACAGGTACAGAGAAGAGTTGGACGGGATGTAAAGAGCGATAGACGTGGATAAGAAGCCGATAGAAGAGCTAGAACAATATCAGGATCATTCAGTCAGGGACCTGGATAGTCTGAGAGATAAATGGGGAAAGGCCCAGCGGGCGGCTGCTCACTGGGTAGCAGTCATGGGAATGGCCAAAGAGGAAGGTGAAGAGGCAGATTCGGAAGTACTGGCTCAGGAAGTTGATAAGTGGGAACGTGCCAGCATACAGGAGAGGTTATCCCCAGTCTTGCCTATCGGGACGGCACCTATCGAGGTCAGGCAAAACAGACCCAGAATCCTGATGACTCAGCCGGCCCCTGACTACAATTCACAAACCCTTCACCCCTGGAAGAAGCAAAACATTTTGTCTGAGCCGCCCTCACTTCACGTTGCGTGTGGGAACGCAGAATTCTGGCGCCAGCTCAAAGAAATGATTGAAGTTCACCAGATGTGCCACAAAGATACACATGTGTTGGTTAAAGCCAAATGCCCGAGGAATCTGTGGGACAGTGTGGCCCAGGGGCTGCGGGATGGTACCTGGGGGACCAGAGGCAGTAATGAGGAGAGATATCGGAATGTGAGGGAGAAGTGAGGCAACGACTCGGGAGGAGAGAAAACTGGGCAATGGGAATGTCAGTGGGTCAGAGAGCTGATGAACCTGCCATGGATTACGCAGAGTGTAAATATGGTGCATGTGAGGAATACTCAGGGGCAGACAGTCCTGGTCGGGATCGCTCAGCCCACTAGGAAGATTCAGATTTGGGGAGCGCTGTGGGATCGACCTACCCCGCAATGGTATCATGGGCCAGGGAGATAGACCGGAGGAGAGGGAAGAGCGGCCACGGGGTGGCTGCAGTAGATGTTGCCCCAGTGAGGACGTAGAGGACTTGCGTTGTGTGCCAGCGATGGGGACACAGCGAGGGACGGCCGGAATAAATACAGAAGGGTAAAGGAGATGATATGTTACAGCGGTGGCCTCTCAGGCCGTGTTGGTGGTGGTGTCCTAATAAGGGAGGAAGGCCTGAGAGTCGCCCACCAAAACAGGCAGGAACCACAGCAGCGCCCTCTCTGTCTGAACCGACTGCCGACCAGACCATGGAGCTGGTGAGGACAGCGTCCAGGTCAGACAAACAGCTGGCAGCAGCCTCCATTGCCAGTACTGATCACCCACGGATAGACACAAGAGGTTTATTAGGGGGCCAGCAATGCGATATGTTAGTGGACACAGGGTCAGCAGCATTGCTAGCTGATCTACCCTTGCCCACGACTGAAGAGGGTATTTGTATTACTGGTGCAAGAGGAGAAACACTGAGAGCAGAGAGGAGTGAACCTCAGGTGCTTGAGACAGAGGGAGTGCAGCTGCCTGTAGAGCTTTGGGTGTGCCCAAACAATGAGGGTACTGTCCTGGAGAAAGACACACTGACTAAGGCAGATGCGATCATAGACTCAGGGAAGGGACAGATTACGTGGATGAAACAGGGTCAGCAAAACCAAATGTCCCACAGAGAGAAAGCAGCCCCAAGCAGGGACAGGAGACAGGACAATGTGTGTGAATCATGTCAAGAGATCCCAGGGGTCGGGGCCAAACACAGACAAAGTGTGAGAAGCGACAGAGCTGCCTGCAGAGGCAGCAGGAATTCAGGGAAAGGCTCACCAGAAAGGGGAAGGTGAGGAGCAGAAAGGGAATGAGTGGGCAGAGCTCAGGGTGAAAGGAGAAGCAGAAGAACAAGAGGTGACTGGAACTGCAAGTGTTGAGGAGGGAACTGCTGGAGCCAATTTCGTAAAATTGTCTGGAGAGGCAGAGGAGAAGGAGAAGAGAGGGAGGCAAAGGAGGGACAAGATGGTAGCTGCACTCATGGGGAGGCAGGAGTGGCTGTAGCACCAATGTGTATGAGGGAGATTCTGCTGAAGTTATACCATGGGCCGATGCATCAGGGAAGGCACAGCATGATCAGGATGTGAATGCTGTGGCAAGGCAAGGGTTAAGATAATGTGCAGGCAGAGATACTTTACAGACAGCATGCAGTCAACCCAGACGAGAAACATCCTTGAGAACACAACTCCCCTTTGCACAGCATGGGACCCGAGGCCATTTGTCATCCTGAGACAAGATAAGGATGCAAACGAAGGATACGAGGCACACATTAACTATTGGACAATTGCTTTACTATCGCGAAGGTTTTATTGGCCATCAACTTGCAGTTTCTATTGGTTATTAACATCTGTATTATTGTAGAATGATTGGTGATTGATTATACAAGTAAGGGATTTGAATGTACACAAGGTTTCCAATTGGTCAATATCTGTATTCAACGAGCCAATATGTGTATAAAAACAACATTGTGTTCAGACTTTAGAACAGTTCGGTGACAGGGGCCGGACTGTTCTCCGTGTGCACAAGTAAATAAAGTGTGATTGAGAAACGAGAGCAAGTTGTCAGAGTCAAGTTACTCGGCGACGACAAACGCTCTTTATTACACAAACTGAGCTTCCTTCACTTATCGATTACCTGATTGTTCCAATCAATTATTATTTGACTCCATGAACTGCTTCCACTGTTATCTCTAATTCAAGACAATGATAGTTCTTGCTCATCTGATGCTTCAGCCTTAACCTGCTAGTATCCAGATTTCCAAAATTTAAATCTTGAACGGTCATTCTTCTTTAACCTTCATTCTTCTAATATTAAATCACTGTCACGGTTAGAACCTTTCTCCTTACCTTTAGACACTTGCTCAATTCTACTCTGAAGCACAGGGTCCTAAGGCCCCTCCGCAGCTTGGCATCATCCAGTCTAATCAGCAGTCATTAGAAAACAAGACTGAGGACATCAGAGCAAGATTGCTTTATCAGAGGGACATGAGGGACTGCTGTGTACTTTGTTTCTCAGAAACATGGCTCACTCCCAACGCTCCTGACACAGAGCTCCAGCCCAAGGGTTTCTCAATCCACCGCATGGACCAGATGGCAGAGTAGGGTAAGGGAAAAGGCGGCAGTGTCTGCTTTATGATAAACTTTACTTTCTTCGGAGGCGAGGGAGGCTGGATTTGTCACCGAACACGAACAAACTTCAACAGATGTACTGTTGAAAGTATCCTGGCTGGTTACATCATGGTCCGAATGAGAATTCGGATGTGCAGGAACGTAAAAATCTGCAGAGAGTACCAGCTTCTGCCAAATACCACGTGGGGAAAGTCTCTCCCCACCATCAGTAGTGTCTGCCTCAAGAAGAAAACACCCATCATCAAAGATCCCCACCATCCGGGCCATGCCATCTTCCTGCAGTTCCCATGGGGCAGGAGATACAGAAGCCTGAAGTCCCACACCACCAGGTTCAAGAACAATTACTTCCTTTCAACCATTCAGTTCTTGAACCACCCTGCACAACCCTCATCACGAGAATTTACCAACACAATGACACTTTCATCAATTTGCACAAAAATGGACCTTGCTTTTTTTGTTCTAATATTGTTGCTTCTTGTAAACATTGTGTTTAAATTATGTTTCTCTTGTGAATGATGCTTATCTGATGTTATGTGCCTGTGATGCTGCTGCAAATAAGTTTTTCATTGCACCTGTGCATAAATGACAATAAACTTGACCTTGACTTTTACTTTGATGATTCCACAAACTAAATCCAGTGTGTGTGTGTTCATTTTATCAATGCCAAAGACATCCTGTTCCCGGTTCCTGTGTTCAGTCGTCGATTCCATCCACCCTTTATCATTGTCCTTACTTCTCTTGGAAAAATGGACGCAGGATTACACATTACACACAATTATTCATCAAAGCAATGATTGGAATCAGCTGGTGATTTTTATCGGGTAGAAATATAACAGACTGTGAATGCATTGTATTGTATGCTTAAAGCTTTCAATAGCAATGCATGGAGTTCCACAAATCTTGGGGTTAACCATTTGCTATTCCATCGGCATTCCTGGTAAAGTATTGGTGTTAATTATCAATCTGAAAAATGTTGTGAAATGTTGCATCACTGCTGTGTTTGCTGGGATTGTCGCTTTCTGTCAATTGCAGATTTTTACCCCTTTGCTGTTCTCCCAGAATCATTTCTACCATTTCATTGTTTTCTCCCATTGGTTGCACCAGTTTAATTGAATATTTTATTCCTTCTAAATTTTATTTCTTTAGAGTGTATTTTACACAATTAGTGGTGGAGTTTCTTCTTCACAACTTCAAATGTCAAATGAGTTTGATACTAATTCTCATTCTGATGGCAAACGCCCAACTGTAATGGAATGAACAGATCGAAACAAAATTTGACACCAACTTTACATGAATGAGTTTAAAACAGGACGTGGAGTGTTTAGAAAACAGAATGAGAATATTTAAATAGTGGAACTGAAGATCCAGTAGGCAGTAAGTGCAGGATAAGTATTTGAACTGGAGATTTTGTGATTCAATGTGCTGGCTGCAGAGAGGTGATGAAAGTGAATTTATGGAGAGTGCAATGTGGAAGATCGGTCATTGATGAATCCAGATGGGTGGCATTTTATATCAAATAAGTGGAGGCAAGAGGAGGAGTGCATGGTGTAATAGGGCTTGATATTGGTATTCTTGGTGAAGGAGAACATTTATGGGATATCTTAAACTACATGCAGATTGGACAAACCAGACACTAGTGGTGCATGTGGGGAGGGAGTGGAGTGAAACACAGAATTGGTTTGGTGGATGAAGACGTGCATATGAAAGGGACATCCGAGAGAGCGCGGCTTTGCAGTGGTGATCTGTGATTTTACTGAGTATTGGTATTGGTGTTAGTTTGTTATTGTCAATTGTACCAAGGTACAATGTAAAACCTGTCTTGCATACCGATAGTTAAGGTCAATTCATTACACAGTACAGTTACACTGAGTTAGTCCAGAGTGCATTGAGGAAGTACAGGCAAAAACAATAACAGAACAAAGTGTCACAGCTACAGAGGAAGTGCAGTGCAGGTAGACAGTAAGGTGCAAGGTCACAACAAGGCAGATTGTGAAGTCAGAGTCCATCTCATCGCATAAGGGAACCGTTCAATAGTCTTATCACAGTGGGACAGAAGCTGTCCTTGAGACTGGTGGTATGTGCCCTCGGGTTCCTGTATCTTCTACCTGATGGAAGAGGAGAGAAGAGAGAATGACCTGAGTGGGTGGAATCTTTGATTATGCTGGCTGTTTCACCAAGGCAGCGAGAGGTACAGACAGAGTCCAAGGAGGGGACGCTGGTTTCCGTGATGCGCTGAGCTGTGTCCACAACTCTCTGCAGTTTCTTGCGGTCCTGGGCAGAGCAATTGCCACACCAAGCTGTGATGCATCCAGGTAGGATGCTTTCTATGGTACATCAATAAAATTTGGTGAGTGTAAAAGGGAGTTTATCAAATTTCTTTAGCCTCCTGAGGAAGTAGAGGCGCTGGTGAGCTTTCTTGGTCGTGGTATCTACGTGATTTGACCAGGACAAATATTGGTGATGTTCAATATTGGTGAACTTGAAGCTCTCAACCCTCTCGACCTCAGCACCGTTGATGTGCACGGCCCCCTTTCCTGAAGTCAATGATGAATTATGAAGATTTACAATGCTGGACCAGCTGGTTCACTGTCTCTGTGCCAGTGGAAAACGTCTCATCCCACTTTTTAGCACCATGTCTGTAGTGCTCTTCAAATACACATCCAAATGTCGTTTAAATATGACGGTATACAGTAGCTTTCAGGAAGTGAGTTCCGAACATCCATCTGGGACAACAAAACGCACAGCACAGATATAACACACAAAAAACACACCACACACAATCACTAACACACACTCACTCCCTCTATCTTCCTCTGTTGCAGCTAACTTGGCCATGATTGGTGTAATATTCCGCAGATGATGTGGTCCCTCCAGATGTATCACTGTCTACCTGCTGTCGATGGCGGTGACGGATCTCCTGGTCATTATCACGGGTGTGATATTAAACCGGATTCTTCCCATGACTTTGCCGTCCAATTTCCTGAAGATTGCTCCAGCCTGTATTGTGAATCTCATGACAACTTACGCCATAAGAGACTGCTCTGTCTGGGTAACAGTGATGTTCACCTTTGATCGCTTTGTGGCTATTTGCTGCCAAAAAATTGAAAACAAAATATTGCACGGAGTGAACGGCGGCTGTAGTGATCGTAACGATTACTGCCATGGGTTTTTCAGAAATGGATTTAACTAAAATTGAA